>NC_051211.1:40305152-40392652 GCF_015220715.1 Pygocentrus nattereri | reverse complement strand
CATCTGCTGAAAAACAGAAGAGAGAAAGGATGAGGAGAAAATGCTTAAAGATAAAGGTATAAGCTTAAAAGGTATGTTTTGTTTTTTGATAATGTTATGCCATTTGTTTTGGCTTGCAGTTGGACAACAAGAAGTAGCAGATCTGGGGAACTAAGAAATCAAGTTCAAGTTCAATATAGACAGGCTTTCTGACTGAGTTTCTGCTTCACAAAACCTAACAAACACAGATGCAAGTCATGATACAACAGCAGTTAATAACTTTCTGTTAATCTAGATTTCGATATTCAGGCTGTGATGTATCCAGGTTTAGGTATTGAGGCTGTGATTAATCCATGTGCACATGCACATAAAGGGTGGTTTTATAATGAACAGCGAATAGCCTGAAATATGATGGGTCACTGCCAAAAAAAGAAAAAAAATGAAAATAAGAATTTTTATAACTGTAAAAATAGTTATCAGTTATCCTCTAATTTTACAGTACATCAACTAGCAAGATGGTGACCCTCAGGAAAAAAAACAGTTGCCCTAAGCTGCCCCAAAAGGCTAGAAGCCCTGACAATGCTCTGATGAAGACCAGGAACTGAAATGTAAGCTTGCATATGCACCCGTGCAATATAAAGAGTTATTAACCCATGGTTAGTAAACTATGCCTAGGAACGTTCATTGTGTCCAAAAAGATGTAAGAAAACATGGGCTTACAGTGTTGGCGCAGGAGTGGAACATGTTACGGACTCCTTTACACATCTCAAAAATGAGCTGCCCTACTCCCTGGGTCTTCTGAGGGTGCTTCTCCAGGTCCATGAACATCATTGTGAACAAAGCATGAAAATCTGGAACCTGAGCAACAAGATTGAGACACAAATTTACTGACCAACTTCATAAGCACTGCTGAAGATGCTACAAAGGGCCAGCTATTTGAATCTCACCTTTCTCATCAAAAAGGAGAAACTCTCAGCTGCAAATTTGCAGATGTGCTCTTTCTTGTGTGTCAGGAGTTTACTGTAAAGACTAAAGAAAGGAATGAAACAAGAAATGTTACACTGACAGAAGGAACAGCATCTGAAACATGAGCTTCCCCAGTCAAAATGACATGCTGACTTGTTAAAGCACAGAAATGTAAAAAATCTATTACAATTTCATTCTACAGTGGCTTTTCACATGCTGGCGTCAGTTTCCATCTCATCTGCTTCTTACCTATATACTCGGTCTATATCTTTGACCATCAGCCTCCAAAGGTATTTATATAGGTAGGAAAGGCAGGTAAAGGACCACTCCAGCACTTCTGTATCTTGTGTCTCCAGCAATGAGGTGATGATCACAAAGAAGTCAGGAAAGTGGGGATAAAAGTCCATCTGGAGGTCTCGTGCAAGTTGGACCACAAGACTATGGATGGAATAAGAGGCAATGTGTTAATGCTCTAACAACAATTAACATATTTTTCACTGTTTGCTTTGATATCTTTAGCACTGTGTTGACAAAACTCAGTTGAAAAAAATCTCCAAAATGCCAACTTTCTAAGAGACATTAAACTTTAAAGCGCCCACATCCATTTTTCTTAGATTTTATATTTTACAGTTACTACACTTTTGTGGTTTTACTGAAAATAGTAGTAATAATATCAGTAATTCATTTTTATATAAACATTTTCCAACATCTCTTTATCCTTTAGAACCAAACAGGCTGTTTTTGTTGCTTTGCCTTTACGACTGATATATGTAAAGAAGCTCGGTCCTGATTGGCTGTCCTGTGTCCTGTCATTTTAAAAAAAGCAGTCTGGTTTGAAACACTCCTTTTAACTTCAGTGTGAATGGGTGCAGTTAAAGGCAGATGTATGTAAATTCATTGGTTTTTGTGACATCACAACAGTAAAATCTAAACATACTGGTCTTGCAGCTTAGTTTCCAGATATGATTAAGATTAAGGGACCCTTATTAGTCCCACAACGGGGAAATTTCACCTCCACATTTAACCCATCCGTGAAGTGAAACACCACATACACTCTAGTGAGCACACACACACTAGGGTGCAGTAAGTACCCCAATCCACAGCACCCGGGGAGCAATTGGGGGGGTTACGTGTCTTGCTCAAGGACGCCTCAGTCCTGTGCTGTCGGTTCTGGGGATCGAACCGGCGACCTTCCGGTCACGAGGCTGGTTCCCTAACCTCCAGCCCATGACTGCCCCCTCTGGACAGTGAAGTGAATGATACACATTGAAACAATGCTTACATAACACATCAAACTATTTTTATCTTAAAAAGTGAGGAAACTTTTTAAAGAATGTAAAGTCTGCTCTCAATATTTGTGTTTATTAAGATCATATTTATTAATCCATTAGTCATGAATTGACAACCCACAGACTGTACAGGCCAGCAGGCATTTTCAAATACGGTACAAATAAAAATAAATAAATAAATACATTTTAAATTATATATATTTTTGAAACATGAAGCAAAATGTTAACCTCTGATAAGGTCATCCCTATTTCTCTATGAAAAAAAGAGAAACTCACTCCAGAAGAGGTTGGTAAGCTAAGCTGTTCTTCACTGACAGATGAGTCTTTAAACTCTCCACGACAGCCTTCTGGTGAAACACCAGCATGTTGAAGGACTGACTCTTGTGCATCACCTCCCTCAGACAGGTTGCTGTGGAGCCAACAGATGCATTAATCTGTGTGCACTGGCAGTGATAATGGAAGCATAAAACATTTTTAATGAGTTCCAGTGATAATGAAAGACCACTGGCCAAAAAAAAGTTACTTACTGAAGTGTTCTGTCAGATTTAGGTCCCTCCATTTCGTCAAGCCTTCATAAAAGTAGGTGTCTACCTCCTAATAAGAGAACCCGCACGTCAAAATAAGAAGCATTAGGTACATTTACATTTACAGCATTTAGCAGACGCTCTTATCCAGAGCGACTTACAAGAAGTGCTTTGTCAACCTAGAGAAAGTATCTTTGCTAGTTACCAATATCTTAGAGAAAAAGACAGTCCTGAGCTCAGATACTGCTAGAGACAAATATGTCACTGCAGACACCAAGAGAAAAAGAAACAGAGTTGAACGCAGAACTCTGTGCCATTCAATGCAATACAATAACAATAAGATACAATACAATAAACTACAATACAGAGTGCAGTACAATAAAATAAGTGCAGCTTAGGTATAGATGAGCCGCTGGGCCACAAAGGCTGGATCACATTTACATTTATGGCATTTGGCTGACGCTCTTATCCAGAGCAACTTACAATTTGATGATTTTACACAAGTAGGCCAAGGCAGTGTTAGGAATCTTGCCCAAGGACTCTTATTGGTATAGTGTAGGGTGCTTACCCAGGTGGGGATTGAACCCTAGTCTACAGCGTAGAAGGCAGAGGTGTTAACCACTACACTATCCCAACCACTATCACCGCGCGGTGTTCTAAACGGCTCGATTTGGTCTTCACAGAGAGGCGATGCTTAAGTTCCATATTCGCCAACTCTTGGTCGAATCTCCCAGCTGAGCCACTCAAGTTAATCATGCTGATCATTCTGGTTTAACCCACCTCAGAGTAACTTCCTGTCCGATCAATGCGATGGATGACATCTATGTTTACATTTGCGAGCCGCTCGGAAAATGTAAGAAACTGTAAGACACAATAAAGAAGATTAAAACAAGCGTGTACACAGAGCTTCATTCAAAACTGGCAAAATACATATACAATATACACATATATAACGCTCTACATTCTGCACATCACCAGTACGCAGACTGTATGATGATAATAATAATAATAATAAAAAATATCTTTAATTCTGTTTCTTTTTTTTTTAACTCTGAAGGTTTTATCGTTTAGTGTAGCACTTTGTTCTGCCTGCTCTGAACTCTTCGCTAGCTGCACTGTAAACTTACCCGGTAAGTGTTTTCCGATTTATGAGACAGAGGCTTGACTTTTAACTTCATTTTCTGCTCTTCTGTGTGATGCCAGGAGTTTAACAAACTTAGTCTTTTACAAACACAGCACTGAAAAGTTCAGTGGAGGGATTATTGACACGCACGCCGTCTCAGGAGGCCGCCATTATGAACGAAGCATTGGTGTTGGGGTTCTGGACATTTTTCAAAATAAAAGGTCTCATTACGATTTTACAGCCCTGTATTTTTTTTCAAAGTAAAGGTTTTACCCTGTACACGTGTTTTACTCAGTAACGAAGTGAAAAGGAAATGTTATATATATATATATATATATATATATATATATATATATATATATATATATATATATATATATATATATATATATATATATATATATATATATATATATATATATTAATGATCTATATATATATTAATTATCTATAATTACTGTTTACTTGCTTGGCTTAACACGTGGGAAAAATCAAACATAAAACGTGGTTTGTGCCAAATCATGGTGCATATTATATTTTAGGTTTTTCTTTTTGTTTTTATTTTTTCATTTCAATTTTAAATAAATAGCCTCATTTAGTTTAAGATGGTACTGTATATATAACTATTATTGTTGCTCCTCCAGCTAGTCTGTAGCTAATAAGAGCTTGCACATGATCGTTTTTTCTACACATGTCTCTTTTGAACATTACATTGAGAGTTAAATAAGCAAGACTTTATATTTTTTATACAAATGAATTAAATGAAGCACTCAGCCCCCAATCAGAGAAACAATAATGAAATTATCAATAACCATAAGAATGAAAACTTGTTCTATGTTTGTCCCATGAGGATATTTTATACCATGTACTGTGTGAAAGCTTTTTCATTTTGTGCCAAAATTATATTTCAGCATTTATTTTTATATTTTAGTAACAAAAAACATACCCGTCTTTTTAGTATTTTTGGCCTTTGGCCCACCACAAACATTGCATTTTGTCCCCAAAGAAATAAAGTTTAGGCACCCCTGATCTAAGTGACACACTAAGTGGAAACCCTGGCAATTGGTGCTGTGCAAAAGCATGAGTTATGCATGGAATGCCAAGCACTGAGTTGAGTAAAGGGAGGTCTGATGGTGAGCTCTTTACCCCATAGTCCAGAAAACAATTTGAGCTCTCGGGCTGGTGAAGAGGTGTGTTACCTGTCAGAGGCATTTTTTTTGACTCTCAGTAAGACAAAGAGGTCCTCAGAAGTCTTCACTGGCTCCTCTTACATGGTCACTCTTTGAACTGAACATTATTATCAGAGCTTCATACAGAAAGATTCTAGCTCAAAAAAACCTTGTGTGAAATAACTTTCAAAATCCTTTAAACAATTTTAAAGAGGAACAGATCACAATGGAGAACCTGGAGAACCCAGCAAATGTGGCGTCCTTCACTGCATGGGATTATGTGGTTTTCACTCTGATGCTGGTCATCTCAGCAGCTATTGGCGTGTATTACGCCTTCGCTCAGAGGGGTCAGCGCAACTCCAGGGATTTTCTGGTGGGCGGCCGGAGCATGACGGCGGTGCCGGTGGCTCTGAGCCTGACTGCCAGCTTCATGTCAGCCATCACAGTACTGGGCACCCCAGTGGAGGTCTACTGCTATGGGGCAAGTTTCATCCTCACCTGCCTTTCATTCATCCTAATGGTGGGGATCAGCTCTGAGCTTTTTCTGCCGATCTTCTACAGACTGGGAATAACCAGCACTTATGAGGTGAGATGATCTACCAAATTTGCTTGATTCAAAGTACTGGTATAGTTTACTGGGTAAAACCTCTGCCTTGCTGGGTAAGTACCCTGCACTATACCAATAAACATTCTTGGGTAAGTAATTCATGACTACTACCTTTGCCTAAAATCAATTGCTCCGGTTAATAATGTCTAAACGGAAAGACTGAGCTGTGCTGATACACTTTATTAATGTTGACATAGCCATACATTCTGATCAAGTACATTCAATGCATTACTTTTCCAGTGTGGCTCACAGTCTGGCTTACATATGTATAATGTCTTCAGACACAGTAAATATGTATGAATGCTTTTAGTGATGTATAGTGACTCACAGTAGCAAGGACTAGAATTAACTAATGACTATATCTTACCTCAATCTGATACCACGTGATGTGACATACATCACAAATTTACTGACCATAATCATTATTCTGAAAAAAGTGAGGCATTTAATTTGCTTAATTCAAATGTGTGCATCATTTCTAAAACATTAATGTAATAGCTGGAATATATTTAATAATAATAATAATAATATTTGGAATGATAAATATTCAAATACAGTGAATTCTACACATTTTTTAGTGTTTATTGTCTAGATTTGAGCTAAAAAAATATAAACGAAATATAATGTATATTGAGCTAAAAGGTCATATGTTTGCAATGTTACGTATTTGATACTGTTTATTTGCAGTACTTGGAGATGCGGTTCAACAAAGCAACTCGGCTGTTTGGGACAATGTTGTTTATCATTCAAACAGTAAGCACTCTCAGTGGTGATACTCATAGGCAGTAATTCTCATGTTTATATCTAACTGAGAACTGACCTTTGGCTTAATCGAGTAAGTATTATTGATTTTTCCTCATTTCTCAGTTGCTGTACACTGGACTGGTCATCTATGCCCCAGCTTTGGCTTTAAACCAAGGTGAGACATCAGGGTTTAACATCATACACAAAATTACCTCCCTTACCGCCATCCAGAAAACATTCATATAGCTATTTTTTGTATTCATATTTTATCTCATGCTAAAATTACTAAATAAATACACATTTCTCTGTTTGTTTTTATGTATCAGTTACATTGATGCACCCTTGGCAAATATACTAGGCCCACATGTATTCAATACAAATATCTGAACTGTTTCAAAACCTGGTAGGGAATCTTGAGATTCTTTCAGTCCTGGAATGTTGCAGGTTCTAGTGTCCTTCAACTGACCATAGCCTTTGTTCACCAGCTCAAACCAGCCCAACCACAGCAACTCTACACTCATAAGAACCTATGCTAAATCATTATTTGCAAAGAATTCAAATACATAATACTTGTTTACATAAATAAAGTCAACATCTTCCTTTTTAAGGCATCAAATTTCATCTTATGCAATTTCAAATAGAAATGCCGGAGAGAATCAGTGCTTGGCACTCAGGTGTAGTGGACATGGCACACTGAGTGCACTCGAAACGGTGAACTCAGGTCAAGTGAACTTGTCTCTTGTTTGTTCATGCCTCAGTCACTGGCATAGACCTCTGGGGTGCCGTGATCTCAACTGGAGTGGTCTGTACCTTCTACTGCACCTTGGTAAGTTCACTTAAAGCAGAGGAAGTGACTTTTCTTTACAAGAGCCACTTAACCCCAGATGTAGTTGATCTGTCAAGGCATGTGAGCCTCATAGCTCCAGCACAGAACTAAAGAAGCAAAACTTGGACACCAAATATGTTTTGGCTGATCGGCACCATTTAAGATAAGGACAAACATTTAGGGTTAGTGTAATACATCCTTTACTATTCGTTTCGGTTTCTCCCATCAGGCCGTTGCTATAAAGTTCCATTAGCTAAAACAAATGTGTTTAGAAAGTAATTTATCCCAGTAGCTACAAATAGTCTTAATTAGTAAATAGTGCTGCATTTTTCCCACAACCACCATTCAATGTCAATTTACATTGACAAAAGCATGCACTGTGAGTGTAAATTTTATCGTGATTTGAGGGGCATCGTTGATTTTTATTTTAACCTCTTAAATGGCCAGAGCACTTTTAAAGGAAGTTAAACCATCTTATTGTGCTCAGTTGTACTTAGGAATGTTGTGTATGTAAGATATTGTATGTAATGCAATGTTGTGAAAGATACATTTCTATCATGAAATCATAGAATCTGAATCTGAAGTAGAAAATTGTGCAAATGAGATTTTTTGCCAAACCATTCCTGTTAGGAAATGTTGCGTGGCAGTCATCCTGTCCTGGGGGAGTTCATGTTGAGGGTGCTTGGCACCCTGGTGATTGGTGAACAGTGGGGAGCTGGGCAGGGAGGGACGTTTACCATGTTGGTTCTTGGCTGTGGAGTCAGAGAGAGTAAAAGAGACAATTGTGTTGAGCTTATTTTGTTTTGACATGAAAAAAAAATAATAACAGCATATGCAGCAGAAATGATCCATAAAACATCTAATAGCCCTTGATTGATGAAACCTTGATTAGATCAGTTTGCTTCTTCGATGTCAAACATGTCTTGGCAAATCAACAAGAGAAAAATGGTGTAAATTTGACTTTTTTTCAACAAAAAAACGAGTCTTCCATAATGTATCTGCTTCCGTGCTCTGGTAGGGTGGTCTGAAGGCAGTGGTGTGGACCGACGTGTTCCAGGTGCTCATCATGCTGACTGGGTTCCTAGCTGTCATCATCCAGTGTGTGCTGGTGCAGGGCGGGGTCTCTGTTATAATCAGCGACTCCACCCAAGGTGGCCGAATCAACCTATGGGAGTAAGTTAAGATATAACAGACAGCTATATGAACACCATACCCTCTGATGGGGTCTTAACCGCTTTTACTTCTCCTTCTCAGCTTTGATCCTAACCCGCTGAGGAGGCACACATTCTGGACCATCCTAATTGGAGGTACATTCATCTGGACCAGTGCTTATGGTATTAACCAAGCTCAAGTGCAAAGATATGTGTCCTGCAGGTCCTTGCTCCATGCCAAAATGTGAGCACTGCACATTCGTTTTGCAACAGTCTGCAACTGCCATTGGAACAAAACAGATACACCGTGATTGAACAATGTCTATATTTCCTTCTAGGTCTCTGTATGTGAACTTGCTGTCTCTATGGGCTATTAATCTGTGTTCAGTGTTTTGTGGACTGTGTTTGTACTCGGTTTATAAGAATTGTGATCCATGGATGGCTAAGAAGGTGTCTTCCCAAGACCAGGTAAGATGTTTGCAAAAGTTTCACAAAGTTCCACAATTATTGTCAAGCAAGGTCAAGATGATATGATGGATTATGATTGACGGTCTCGTAACTGTCTTTACTGGATACAGCACACATCACCTTACTTTTCCATTAACTGTTCATTTTTGGTTTGAAGCTGATGCCATACCTGGTGCTGGATATCTTGAGGGATTATCCAGGTGTTCCTGGCTTGTTTGTGGCTGCAGCCTACAGTGGCACTTTGAGGTCAGCTCTTTCCCGTCTACTCAATCAGACCAAAACTTTTAAAAATGCCAACAATACTATTGATAAGCATTTGCTATTATTTGTGTGCGTGTTCTTGCAATGAATGCTACAGCACAGTGTCCTCCAGTGTGAATGCATTAGCAGCAGTGACGGTTGCAGACCTGATAAGGCCATACTTCAGCTTGTCAGAGCAACAGCTCTCCTGGGCATCAAAGGGACTGAGTGAGTTTGAACAAAATAGGAAAGAAAGTGTCATAAGGCTTGTGTTGGACAACACCTTTTTGTAACGTCATATATGTAATCCCAGGCGTTTTCTATGGAGCAGTGTGTATTGGGATGGCTGGCCTTGCATCACTGATGGGAGGGTTGCTACAGGTTGGTCACTTGCAGATCAAACACTATAATCTAGTTTGGATTTGGAGTCTTTTCTGATCTCTGCCCACTCAATGTATTAAAACAGATAGTGAAAAACTCCTATTTATGACAGTGTGCCTTTCTTTACAGGCAGCTATTAGTATTGTTGGCACCATTGGTGGGCCTCTTCTTGGCCTCTTCACTTTAGGCATCCTGTTCCCCTGTGCTAATTCTAAGGTCAGTAAATATTGTCTTACTCATATGATAGATGTTTTTATCCAGAGCAAATCTGAAACAGAAGTGCACAATAGGGGCTAATGCAATAAAATAAACTGATAATTATTTAGGTACATTTAGCAAACAAGAACTTTCTAGCAAATTCGACGCCTGGAGGCCACCAATGATCTGAGTTGCTGTGCTGGGGTACATTTCTGAATTTTGCATTTTGAGGCTCGAAAAACACAAACAATGGTTTTGTGTTTGATCTTTGCTGCTACATAGAGCCAGGGAATTGAGAGAGAGGTTCTAGACCATGAGAAGACACAGGAAGACTGGCCAGGTTTCATTATTTATTTTCTATTAAATTGCAGGGAGGATTGGTTGGGCTGGTCATTGGGCTAGTTACATCACTCTGGGTGTGTATTGGATCCCAGATCTATCACCCTCCCCCTGAAAGTACAAGACCACTTGCTCTGGAAACACATGACTGCAACTTCAGCATGGCTGAGAATGCCTTACTGAACTTAACTTACTCTAAACAGATGGACCACATCAACTCTGACCAGCAGGAACAAGCCCTGGACAGGTGGTTCCTTAACTAAAGATTTGCTATAACTCTGCCTTCTGACAGAATCTTTTCTGATGACACTGACAGCTACAATATATTTTGCTTTTACAGGCCATTCCTGGCTGATAATTGGTACTCCCTCTCTTACTTGTATTTCTGTCCTATGGGGACTATAGTTGCCATAGTTGTGGGGCTGATTGTAAGTTTGCTCTCAGGTAAAAATGATTTTTTTTTTGCATAACCAGACAGAGCAAGTTTTTCTTTTAGTATTTAGAAAATAGGCTAACATGTTATTTTCTTTCTAGGAGGTAGACGGCTAAAACTGGAACCAGGCCTGACAGTAATAAAGGAGGATTTAACCTTCTACAAGATTTACAAGATACTAAAGCAAAGGGTACGTGTGTTTTTGAATGTTCTAAAATAATTTTCTTTTTAAAAATTGTGCATAATATGCCTTTGCTTTCAGGCCAGCGCAGATAAACTTGACCTGGTTGGAGAGAAAGAGAAGAAATCTGGTGAAACCAACTTGGCATTTTGTGATGTTGAACTCGATATCACAAAAATTCATCACATAGAATTCTCCAGGGTACTGAAGTGAACCAAGCTCATGTTTCTTTCATTCAGTCTATCACACTGACTTAAATCTGCCGTTCCCAAGTGTGTTTCCAAGTAAGCTTCATTAGTTCTTCTGATTTTTGACTTTTATCTGCCTTTGTTGATGACTGATTATGGATGTGCTGCCTCTTTCATCCAGTGAAACAACATCTGACTTTTTACATTTTTTTTCAATAACAAACATAATGTAACGTTTGGTAATTAGAAGGTGGACTAAAGTTTTACTGAATGTTAAATGACAGATGACATTTAAATGACATTAAATGACAAATGACATTTTCCTGGCTAAAAACTGACAATGCTACTTAATTAAGAGCCGACTCTTATTGATGCTCTGAGCCAAGAGCCAAAGTCCCTACCAAACAAATGGGTTTACTGCCCCTTTAAAGCAATAAACAACTAAAGAGCTACAGCTCTAGTTCTCCTGTGTGGTAAAGTCGGTTCAGATGTGTTTGAGAGTGTTTGAGAATGCTGCCATTTGGTGTTTGATCAAATCTGACATGGCAAACATTTAAACAATTTAATTCATTCATATTCTTAGTCTGAACAGGCAATTTAATTGAATGGATAAGAAATATTAATATTTTTTTGTTTAATTAAATAAATAACCATATAAGTTTTGTGTTAATGACTGTCTCTACATTGTGTCTTTGTACTGCCTGACAATTTGTGATTCGTGGGCAGGACCTGGGTATATTGAATGAAAAACAAGTCTTTTTTTCATTCAAGAGGTGTAGTTTCCTCTAAATTCCTTAGATTCCTTAGATCTTTTGAACATACAGTAGTAATATATTATGATATAGTAATATATATATATGTATATATGTATATATATATATATATATATATATATATATATATATATATATAGACAGAGAGAGAGAGAGAGAGAGAGAGAACACCTATGAAGTCTTGCTTAGATATGTGCTGATATTGTTTTTTCGGTGGGTTCATTCTGAAAGATCTGTAGTTTACTAGATGTGCTCGTGAACAGACTACAATAATATAGACTGCAATATTTCTGAATGAATAAAAACACCATGGTATGGTGTAGTATGTAATTTGGTTCAGGGCACCTGTTGCAGTTTAAACTGCTTTATGATTTTATAGGTTTATCTGGTGGCTGATCTAGTGGTGACCATTGTCCATTTTGTGCTCTTACTGTATGCGTGGGTAGCTGACCAAACCCATGGGAGAGTATTAAGACTTTAAGTGAGACCCATTTACCACAAATCTCTGTCAAATGCCAAAATATGAATGGCAAAACATTACAGAGGCCCTACTGTGAATTCCAAGCTCTTCAGTGCATGAACTTGATATCTCTGGGCTATTTTTCTGTGTTCAGTATATTCTTAATTTAATTAAATATAATTGTCATTGCTAAAAACAAGATAAGGCACACTGTAAGCTCAAAAGAATCCAGTCAACCGCAGTAATGAATGAATTCAGCTAGTTGAAGTTTAAATACTACTGGAATTCAGCACGCACTGCTGGCACAGCTGTTCAACTGCGCATATACAGCTTGTAGAGTCTCTATGGAAATGCAAGGTGACTATGCTCAATGCCAAGCATTAGCAGTAAAAAGCCCCCCAACGTTGGGCTGTGGAACAGTGGAACTGCACTCCCTGGCGTGATGGAACTCCGTCTAATACAACTGGAATGAGTTGGAGTGGTGTTTGTGATCCAGTACTAATTATCCAACATCAGTAACTGACCCCTTATGCTCGTGTCTGAAAGCAATTAGATCCTTACAGCAATGTTACTTCTAGTGTAAAACCGTTCCTGAAGAGTAGAGGCTGTTACTGCAGCAAAGGAGATACAAACTCCCCATTTATACCCTTGTATTCAAAAGGAACATTTACACAGTTTTGGACATGTAGGTTTAGTTTCCCAGACAGGGATTAGGCCTTATCTTGGACTATACAGCATTATTAAAAAATGGTGCCAGGAAGTAGCTTAATCCCTGTCTGGGGAGTATTCTACTTCCCATAGTGCATATTAAATAGTCTGATATATATATGATGCCCATTCTCACACACACACACACACACACACACACACACACACTAAGCCGCTTCTCCCTCAGGGTCGCGGGATGCCCATTCATATATATTATTTTGTTCCAGCCAGTCTAGTATTTATTACTTTATATATTTATTGCTAGTCATGTATCTGCACTTTAGTCTTTTTAAAGTGCTGCTGTTATGTGCTGCACCACGGGACCTAAAGAATGACATTTCATTCCAGTGCAAACAAGATACATTACTGAACGACAATAAAGACCACTTGATGTGATGGACTATGCATAAGGTATATTAGCAGTCACATAATGCATTCAATACACCACACATTCGTTCACATTCCCTACATTCGTTTTTGTGCCTGAAGATGGATTTAACCATCTGCAAGATCTGCAGTATTATAAAGCAAAATGTAAATTGTTTTTTTAATGAAAATAACTCATCATCACGTAATAAACAACAGTGTTTTCACTACTTCGCTCCATAATGATAACAAAATGCCTTGCACATTCAACTGGACAAGAGATATTACTAAAATATGCTTTTATTTCTGTATTAGCTTCTGTCCAACATCAAGCATGGGTACATGTCAGTTACTTACAAAACAGATAGCAAAGCTAACAAAACTGAATCCAGCTGGAGTAATACAGCAACATGTGTAACATCTGTTTTGACAGTGATATGCATTAAAATGGAGCCATCATAAACAAACAATACAGATCACTGAAATTTTATTTGTCTTCCCACTCAAAATATAGCACGACTTGATTGGCCACTTCTATGCAATAGAAACACAAACTATGTGTCACACAGTACATAAAATAATACAATCAGAACTGTAACACTGGTACATTAATGCTGCACCCATCACCCCTGGATTCCATCCTTCTTTAGAATGGAAAAACGGCCAGGCACAGGGTCTTAAGGGAGTGTGTTTTTTTTTCTCATTCATCCCATTGGCTAGACGTGAAGAGATAAGGGCATCAGTGTTCTGGGTCATAATAGCGTTTCTTCATGGCTCTGTACTTTCTAAGGAAATAGAGGGCCTCGAGTTCTTTAATGACAAACTCCCCCCGATCAATCAGTTTTCGGATCTTCTCAGGGTCTGTAACATCTTTGTTCTTCATAAAAGCCACTTTTAAGCGCTCTCTGAAGTACACCGTGCCTTTTGGATATTCTCTTCCAAGATAGAGAAGCTTTGAAGAACAAAACAACGTAAACCTGTTAACGCTGCTTATAACAATGTTGCATTTTCTACTATATTACTCTAATATAAAGCCAGTATGACATGCACAGAAACATGAAAAATAGTAAAAGCAAGTTTTCTCACATTTTTGTACAATCTGACAACTTCTCCCCTCAGTGGGTTGCTCATCGTCTTTCCACTTTTCCTAGACACTAACTGGTCTTCTGGTGATCTTAAGGAATCAAGACAAAACCCACACAAATCATTCTCTTGACATCATTGCTTGACAGTTTATTACACACTCGGCCTGGCTAGTGATCTTGCTACGCAGGGGAATTTGTGCCAAAGGGAAAAGCAGTTACTACAGTGGAAACGTGAATTGCAATGTACACATGACATTACTTTCCAGTCACATGCAGAAAATGTGCCAAAATGAAAAACAAACCCTCTATTATTGTTTTTTTTTTTACGTTGAATGACCTCTTTACTGCAAAACAATGCACAAGGATTAGTTTAAAAACTAAATGCTAAATGAATTCAGTGCTGAATACAATCTTACACCGTGATGAAGGTATGGCTGTACTGCTTTCCACTGCAGTACTTAAAACAATGTTAAGTTCAATGTGATGGATCGTTTATTTCTCATTCGAGCAGTTTTGTCTCATGTGTGCACTGCATTTCACTGTTTTGGTTCCATTTCAAAGAGGCAAACACATTTGAAGGACAAAAAAACGTGAGAACAGGACAACAGAGGGTTTGTGTTTCTGTGTGTTTTGGAAAGCAGTGTCATGTTCCCAGTGTTATGACTGCATTTCAATGAGGAGGGTCTGTTTACTGTACTGCCCAGCTGGGAAGCAACAGCTATAATATACATTAAAAGTGGGACTGTACTCAGTACTGACTTCAATTCAGCATTTCGCTTTAAAAAACAAAATACAAATTCTCGAGCACTGTTTTAGAACAGAGATAAAGTGCCAGTAAATAAAGTAACACCGCGTCTGTTATTCATTTTGGCACGAATTCTCCGTGTCACCGTTTTCCACTGGTAGTGATTGCTTTTCAATTTGGCACGAATTCCTCTCCAAACCTCCTGCTGAATTTTAGTTTCGCCTACCAGAAACACTGTGGACAAACCGACTGAAATGAAATGCGGTGGGTTAATGTGTCTAAAACAGCAGTAATTCGGTCAGAAACGCTCCTTCGTGCACCGCGAAGCCTCAGCAGGCCATCAGCACTCACCTTCGTTCCCAGTTGGTGGGCCATTCCGGGAGGGCGTGGTTTTCTCACAGTCACGTGAGCGCCGTGTGAGCGTGTAGCTCGGCCACACTTCACCGCAAAAGTCTCAGAGAGCAGAGCAGAGAAAGATCGCGTCCGGTGTCCGGACACACAGGACACGCTTGTGGGCCACATCCGAATAGAATAAACCTTCTTTTCGCGTTGATTTTGTCTGATATGTTTCCTGTGGCTTCACTAAATACATCTGCAGAGCTGACTAGCATGTGGATCTTCATGGCTGGAGAATAAGCAGCACCTCCCGCGACACTGACGGAGAAGCGGCTTGGAAAATGGATGGATGGATGGATGGATAGTCAGGTAGGTTATAGGCTATAAAACATTTCGCTTGCACATTGCATTAATACATTAATTTAATATATCATTTTAAAAAACATGCTCATTTTGCACTGTGTATGCAACTGAACAGATACAGTGGCTATACTGAGTTACCTTTACCTACCTAATGTTCCCTTTTCTTCCCCCGACTCAGTAATGTACATTTTATTACTCGAACAACATATTAATTCATTCTGGTAAATTGACAGATTGCAGCAAACAATCCATGATAATGATAATTAATATTGCCCAACCCCCTCACATTGATTTAGGCTCGAGAACTGTGAACCTGGTCCACCACGCCGAGAATGGAAGAAATGGGATGTTTCATCGCTAGCCATCTCCAGCTCATCAGGAACACAGATCCATCAGGAATGCCCCAGTTGGATGAGGAGAAATATCTCTTGTCTCTGCTCTCTATTAAAGTTGCAGTGTGTGTGATATTAACAACTTAAGATGAACGTCTTAAAATATTACACTCAAAGCACTCCTTTACACTCTGCCATCTGGTTGATAGAAAGTCAGAAACTTTGTTTAGATATGGCAAATATGTATTGCCATTATTTTTCTGCTGGTCCCGGTGTTCTGGAGGGGTTATACTTGGAGTGAAGTGTGCATTACAGTGTCTCTGGCAGGATCACGAAAAAGTACTTTTCACAATCTGCCATTTTGTGAACTAAGAAAACAGGTGAAGTAAACTCTGCACCCAGATTAGTGACTAAATCATTAGTGAGTAATTCACAGGTTGGTTGTATGTAAACATGTCATCTATAACGCTGCTGTCGGAAGAAAACCTCGTATCTCCTATTTGAAAACTATTTTTCAGTTTTTGACATAATTTCAAAGGACCTGTTGCCCTTTACATTGTGTGTAAATTTCATGATGAATGGAGCAAAAGAAACGGCCCAAAATGACTTGGAAAGACGTCTGGTTCCTTTGACTTGCATTAAAACTACAGTCAGTTTTTCTTTCTCCTGTAAAGTTCTAATTTTGGAGATACGAGGTTTTCTTCCGACAACAGCGATACGTTTTACAGCTGCTTTTTTGTCGTCTTGCCTGCAGTTTAGGAAGGACAGATTACTAATGTAAAAATCAGATTTTGCCTTAATATCAGCAGCTCTTTTCTGGACATGTTCTAAGACAAGCTCATATATTTTAGTACGACCCACACCAGCGTATTCCAAACGTGGCCTAATCAGTGTGGAGTAAATAGTGAGCAGGTCTTCCTGTGGAGCTTTGTTTCTGGCCATTACAGTAATTACTGCCTGTTGAGATTTGGCTGTTGCGAATTTCTCATTGCAGTCCTTTGATGTGAAAGTGTCTTTCCAGAGGATGGAAGAAGAACATTTGAAGGATGCCAGAAATCAACTGATATGAAGTGTCTTAATACATAGCGAGTTTCTTATATTTAGTGTCTTCACAGTGGATGAATAAATACGAACAGTCAGCAGACCATTGATCGTTTTCTAGCACTTCTGTTTGGTACAAACACAACTAGTATTTTATTGACACCAATTCTGATTAAGACATAAGAATAATACCAACAGACACTGTGCAGAAATCGTCTTAAAGAAAATATAACACAGCTCCAAGCTCCCATGTAGGCAGAAGAAGATATTCTCATTAAAGTAACAGCTTAAACCAAAAACTAGGATTTATAAAGGGGAATGTGCCTGGCCTCCACCGCAGCTGCTACCTTTTGGTTATGCGGCTACCTCAGAGTCCTGCTTTTGTGAGACAGTCTGATAATAAAACGTTTATTTTGAAAAGAAATAAAGAAGACCCTTCTGCAGCTAGTGACCGTTCTGCGCATGCGCCGTGGTCTTCTAACTTCACGCTGCTCAGTTTGGCGCCTTGATGAAGCCTGGACTTCTCATTCTGAGAGAAAAGTACGTTTTCCTGCTCTCTTCGTGTTCCTGCAGGAGTGTGAATGAACGGTCTGCAGAACTGTTGGCTTTAAGAAAACACTGTGTGTGTCTTCAGTTTTTCATTGACACTCCGGGAGATAACCTTAGCATACCGCTAGCTCGCAGGCTAAGGAAGGTAAGTAAAGGTGGCACATTTAAATATCAGATTAACTGGTGAACCTGTCCGGGAAGCTTCGTGACAGAGAAACATTTCTCTTACAAAACTATTGGCACAACATTATCGCCGAGTTTGACGTGCCTGGGTGAAATGTAGCTGTGACTGAGTGTGCGTGGCTCGCTAGAGTTCGTCTGGCTCATACAGCTCCGAGCAGCAGCAGGAGCGAAGTGGCAGACGCTAAAGGAGCGCTTCACCCAAAAATCATATTTCCACATTTTCACCTTTAGTCCAACAGCAGTGGATCAAAACATGTTTGGTGCTTGAAGTTTGTTTCTTTAGTTTTGCACCGCTGCTACAAGGCTATTGTAGCTACATAGTAATAAGTCTGTCACTTTTTTGTGCCGTGTACTGCCTGCCAATCATTACTGAGTCGCCTAATCACGGTTAGTTGAAGTACTTGCGGTAATTTGCTACTATAGCAATTTTTTAAGTTAACTGCAAACATTTGTCGCAGTCGTTAGATTATAGTGATATAATTAATGCTGCAACAAACACCCTGCGAGTGGTTTGAGTTTGGGCAAATAAGCGTGAATTAATGAGAGTGGTAAAGTCACCCGCTGAGACATTGTGGCTTATAATCTAAAATCTTCGTACTCTAACATGTTTAGAGGGCAGTGCTGAGTAATATTGGTTTATTTGTTAGCTATGTAGGTAATTCTAATGTTTTTAGCACGCATACTGACAGCATGAGTGTGTTCCTTGTTTTCTCCCTCATGAAGGACATGATTCTGTGTGGCTGTAGAGTCTGAGCGCAGCATTAACTAGTACAACCAGTGTTAGCTACAGAGTAAAAGCCAGCAAGTGAAGTGGCTAAGCAGCCAGTTTGGCCTCTGTAGGCTTGTGTTTAAATAGCTGGAAATCGTGAATAGGAGAAGACAATTAAATTGGCATTCTTGATTACAGTTTGTCTGCTAAAATTTCACAGGTGTCAAAGGCCAGACAGGTAGCTACTCCCATCATGTCAGCTTTGTAACATTAGCTCCACGCCAAAACTACAGAAGCAAACATCATACACCAAACATGTCTTTGCTGCTTGACTACATTTTAATGTAAGTGGATTTTTTTTTTGTGAGAGCTTTTGAGTCTTAAAGCTTGAAATGTTGAGTAGAGATGGGATATCCTTTTATTAAATCTTCTCACTGTATGACACTGGCAGGCATGACACCGAGCAGAGAAGCCATGCCTTCTCTCATCGACAAGACGATGAGAATGAGGAGGGAAGAGCAGGAGCGGCAGGTTGTCCTTGCTTGGGCAGTTCTGAATGTGTCTCTTGCTGGGATGATTTACACAGAAATGTAAGAGTGCCGTAGGTCCTATGTAAGCCATAAATGATAATGTGATGCGTTTTGCTTCACAACAAAATCGTATTTTTCAGGTCAGGAAAGCTGCTCAGTAGATACTACAACATAACATACTGGCCAATCTGGTACATCGGTAAGTAAATATTAAGATTGTTTCGCTCTTTTAGATTTGACAGGGCATATACGCTGTCATTAGCTTAGCAGCATTTTAGTCTCAGTTTAACTGATGAGGTTTGGCTAAACCGGGAACTTCAGAGGTTCAATGCGCACCTGATTGCTGTGGTAAAACAAGCACGTGTCTACCTGATCCACCACTAAACCAGATGTACTGTAAAATTAAGTCATGATCAACTGAGCTTTAAAAAACTGTGTTATGAAGGCATACATACATAATAGCTTTCAAATTCATCAAATTTGAGTCAATATTATAATGTTTCACTTAATGTATCTACACACGCACACAGTATCTCACAAAAGTGACTACACCCTTCACATTTCTGCAAATATTTTAATTTATCATAGGACAAAATACTAAAGAAATGAAACTAAACTAATTAGTCATTGTACAGCTTGTATATCAGTATAGATATACTGTCCTCTGAAAATAACACACAGCCATTAATGTCTAAATAGCTGGCAACACAAGTGAGTACTCCTCACGGTGAACATGTGCAAATTGTGCTCAAAGTGTCAATATTTTGTGTGACCACCATTATTATCTAGCACTGCCTGAACCCTCTTGGGCATGGAATTCACCAGAGCTGCACAGGTTGTTACTGGAATCCTCTTCCACTCCTCCATGATGACAACACTGAGCTGGTGGATGTTAGACACCTTGCTCTCCTCCTCCTTCTGCTTGAGGATGCCCCACAGGTTCGTGTTGGAAAACTGCCATGTGGCACAGTTTCTGGAGGGAGGGGATCACAATCTCTCACAACCTCTGCAGCACTCATTTGTCTGTTTTTTAAAGCCAACCTCTGGATATGATGCTGAACACGTGGACTCAACTTCTTTGGTCGGAGTGGAACCTGTCCTGGAAAACCACTGTGTGACCTTGGCCATGATGTTATAGCTCAGTTTCAGGGTTTTAGCAATTATCTTTGTGGAGAGCAACAATTCTATTTCTCTCGTCCTCAGAGAGTTCTTTGCCATGAGGTGCCATGTTGAATATTCAGTGGCCAGTATGAGCAAATTGTACCCAAAACACCAAATTTAACAGCCCTGCTGCCCATTCACACCTGGAACCTTGTAACTCTAACGAGTCACATAACACCAGGGAGGGACAACGACACAGTTGGGCACAATTTATACATGTTCACTGAGTACGCACTTGTGTTGCCAGCTATTTAGACATTAAGCTGTATTTTAATTTCAGAGGACAGTAAATCTATATTGCTATACAAGCGGTACACTGACTACTTTAAGTTATATCCAAGTTTCGTTTCTATAGTGTTGTCCCATGAACAGATACAATAAAATATTTGCAGAAATGTGATACTGTATATAAGTCTGTGCATTTCACTGTCACTGGCTTTTTATTTCTATTATGCCACCTATGATTTAAAGCACATCAACTAAAACCAAGTAGCCTTTCTTTCAAAAACTGGCATGAATGAAGATGCACTCTGGACAAGTACCTGTTGATGCATCTCCAAAGAGCCCACTTTGTCTGTGGAGCTATGATATAAAGGAGCCACAAGCATTCTGCTGAGCTGTTTGCTAGCCTTGCCAAATAATGAAGACATTTCAAGCAATGCACTCTGCTTAGCATCGAAAATCATTTTGAATTGGCCAGTGCCTAAACACGGATCATATTTAGTTTCTTTGAATAATGCATTGTGAAAAAGCCTAATCAAGTTTGCAATAATTAACAATTCCTCTAGCTTAGTATGGCACCTCATGTGTTTATTTAAGCATTATAGCGTGAAATTAAAACATGCTATGGACTCCACAAACATTATGATAGAAAGTATATGGGCCTAGGTATGGACTGTTAAAATATCTGAGCTGAAGATGTGCTTCATATATAATAATCTTTCTTTAAACCTCAATAAAACCATATCTTTAGCAAATTTAAGATGAAGTGCTTTAAACTGCAGCTTATAAGGATGCAGCAATAGAGTTTGGGAACCCATGTCACTCTTTCATGTCATTCAGGTTGAACTCTAAACCACGACTAAGCTAATGACAGTGCAATTTCCCTGACATGTTGTCTGTTTCTTCTTCTAACTACAGCTTTATTTGACAGAACTGACATGTCTGTTTCTTCTTCTAACTACAACTGTATTTAACAGAGCTAGCCCTGGGCTCCTTGTTCAGCCTTAATGCAATCTTTGATTTTTGGAAGTACTTCAAGTACACCATGGCACCTTCAACCATCGGCATCACTCCAGAGCAGCATCGTCTTCTTGGTCTCCGCAACTCTGGTGATTATGATTGACCAACATACACGTTTCAAGTCATAAGTCAGGGGTATGCGTCTCTGGTCCCTGTGGGCTGGTCTCCTCCGGGTTGATGTTTTTCCTGCTCAAACACTCATGATTCAAGTAAACTGTTAATTGACAGGTGTAGTGGGTGTGTTTAAATAGGGGAATTACCAAACTGAATACTGGTCCTCCAGGACTCTAATTGTATACCGCTGGGATAAGTAAATGGATTAAACAACCCATAATATGGAAAACGTTTATTTTCCTTGCTTTTGTGTAAGAAAAATGTTTGATGTTGAATGTAGGTGTACCATTTACTGCACATTCCAAATGGGTGTGTGTGTATGTAATATATATATATATATATATATGTATATATGTGTGTGTGTATATATATATATATATATATATATATATATATATATATATATATATATATGTGTGTGTGTGTGTGTGTGTGTGTGTGTGTGTGTGTGTGTGTGTGTGTGTGTATGTATATATATATATATATATATATATATATATATATATATATATATATATATATATATATATATATATATGTGTGTGTGTGTTTGTGTGTGTGTGTGTGTGTATGTATAAAATGTGCAAGATTTGTCCCATTTTCTAATTTTGATGTCATAAGAAGTTTATATTTCAGGACTGCTTTTTGAATGAGGCACACTACAGGGCAGTCAATCAGTAGATTATCATTTACTTCTTAAACACACAGTAAACAAAACAGCCTATTTAATTCTAAGGGATAAAATAGGTTTGGAAAATGCCAGTGTTAAAATGAATTGACTACTTTTAGATTATTAAATCACGCGAACAGTATAAGCATACGTTAAGCAAAAACGGATATAAGAAAAATGTACGACATAGGCCTTTTAAGCATTGCACTCTTTTTGGGCTCCTTTGGACAGAAAATTGAACTAGTCACATTGTTGTGTGCAGGAATTCAGGCCTCCCCACCCCAGAAGCCAGAGAAGAAAGAACCTCCAGTACCTCCCCAGTCGTCTCCCCTGCAGGGACAGAATGTGCTTAGTTTTAGCCCAGCACGGCCCACCAGCTCGAGCCCAAAGTTCTCCCCCAGCTGTGTGTCTGGATACAGCCCGCCTCTGAGCAACCCCTCCTCACCAGGCAGTGGGGGACCCTTTTCCCCATCTA
Organism: Pygocentrus nattereri; assembly: GCF_015220715.1. Taxonomy (NCBI): domain Eukaryota; kingdom Metazoa; phylum Chordata; class Actinopteri; order Characiformes; family Serrasalmidae; genus Pygocentrus; species Pygocentrus nattereri. The sequence goes on along the minus strand of NC_051211.1, from coordinate 40,370,004 downwards.
TGGCCTTTGGCAAAGTGTGTGCACATAAAAATTGTTGTTTTCTCTGATCTCTTCAGAAATATTATCCTTGGACTGGAATTTGTATTGAAATACATACATGCACCTGTTTCTCTTTAGGTGCTGAATTATAGTCCATCTACCAGCTCCTCTCCTTATCCCAGTAGCCTGGGCCCAGTGGAGGGCACCAGCCTGCGGGCACGCTACCGGACCTCTCCCTCTGTCTTCAGTTCTCCAGGAGGGAAGGAAGATTACATGGATGACCTTAAGAGTTTGGAGAAGTTCCTTCGCTCAGAAGAGGAGAAGAGCCATCGGAGTCAACTTGGTAAAAGGCCTAGTTGTGTCAGACAGTCTGTAATGGATAGCTTTCAGTTAAAGAAATGCTTTGTAAAAATGTCTAATTCACAGCTTTTACCCTCACACCCAGTGTAGTCGATCATTGAAGACATGTTTGGTTTCCTAAGTCTACTTCTTTTATAGTTTTATGCTGGAGCTACAAGGCCAGTGTAGCTAACAAGTAATGGAAACTGCATAGTGCAAACTATTCGCTTAAATCTTCAAACACTTACCTCAAACTGTGTGTACTTGTTAATTAATATCAAATACAATTTGCTTGTGTGGTTTGACAGTGTAGCTATTCAAATGGGCAAATATTAGGCTTCAAGTTGGCTATGCAGTGTACTTTTTTGGATTTTTGTAGATTGTCATGCATTGTCAGCAACTGCTGAAATAATTCTGTTTCTTTAACTGTCTGACCTGATGCTACCAATATTTAAAACTAATTTTGGAGATCTGTGACTCTTTATCAGGGAGTCCCGAGTCGGCATCTCCATCACATAGTCCAACGTTCTGGAATTACAACCGTTCAGTGGGAGACTACGCCCAGAGCTTACGAAAGTTTCAGTACCAGCCCGCCTGTCGCTCACAGGCTCCCTCTGCTCACAAAGATGAAACTGAGCTGGGCTCTAAACAAGCTGCTGAGGAGGTAAGATGAGCATTTTTAATCCCACTTTTCCCGCAGAACTGCACTGGGGTGTTTTGATGTTTGTTAAGCACTCAGACATACAGGATTGGGTAAAAGTCTTGGGTGGACATAAAACCTGTTTAAAGCTGGTTATCTCAGCAATTAGTGTGATTTTTGACTTTCATGATGCTGTATAGCATTAGAATACACTAGAATTCTAAAACAATGATTTCTATTTTTTTTTTAAGTGTGTTGGTTAAAAGAGCATCATGAAGCCTCTTTAATTACATTTGGTTCAACTTACCCAGCTGTTGTGTGGATATGTTAAGTTTCAGCAGCAGTACACCTGATTTAGTTAAATGAAGGATACATTAGCTGAAGCACGTGTTGGATGGTAACCGTAAACACTGGAGAGCTTTGGAAATGCTTAAGCTCATGTTCGTTTGTATTTATATTAACTTTAGGGTTTAATAAGCTGCTATGTAAAGCTGGCAAGCAAGCATTTATCAGATTTGAATGTAGGTATTTATACCCAAAGCATTTGATTTAAAGGGGCATTTCACCAATTTTGCTAATTTTTCATTTTTTAGTTGGTAATGTATTGATTGTGGTTTGATGTGAAATGGTTAATTGTAGAGAAACTTATGAACTCTTTACAGAATTATTTGTTTACGGTGGTAATGATGGGAAGCTCGGGTTGCAAAGTCTACTATGCAAATATAGCCATTTTATTTACTATCTGAAATGACCAGTGAACCTACACATGTCTACATGAGTTTTTACATGTAATGTGGTTGATGGTAAAATAGTGATAAATCGGGAAAATTACTTTTGTCTTACAACAGCTTATACGTTTCTCTCGCACTATGAAAGTATTTGTTAGGCCGAAAAGTTTCTCAGGTATCAGCAAGAGTATTCATAACCATTTTTGTAATAACTTTGTGAGCTTCTATGTACACTGAACAAAAATATAACACTTTTGTATTTGCTCCCATTTTTTATGAGCTGAACTCAAAGGTCTGAGACTTTTTCTATGTACACAAAAGGCTTTTTTTCTCTCAAATATTGTTCACAAATGTGTCTAAATCTGTGTTAGTGAGCACTTCTCCTTTGTCGAGATAATCCATCCACCTCACAGGTGTGGCATACCAAGATGCTGATTAGACAGCATGATTATTGCACAGGTGTGCTTAGGCTGGCCACAATGAAAGGCCATTCCAAAATGTGCAGTTTTATCACAGCACAATGCCACAGATGTCGCAAGTTTTGAGGGAGCGTGCAACTGGCATGCTGACTGCAGGAATGTCCACCAGAGCTGTTGCCCATGAATTGAATGCTCATTTCTCTACCATAAGCCATCTCCAAAGGTGTTTCAGAGAATTTGGCAGTACATCCAACCGGCCTCACTACCGCAGACCATGTGTAACCACACCAGCCCAGGACCTCCATATCCAGCAACTTCACCTCCAAGATCATCTGAGACCTTCCACTCAGACAGCTGCTGCATCAGTTTGCATAACCAAAGAATTTCTGCACAAACTGTCAAAAACCGTCTCAAGGAAGCTCATTTGCATGCTCGTCGTCCTCATCGGGGTCTCCACCTGACTGCAGTTCGTCGTCGTAACTGACTTGAGTAGGCAAACGCTCTCATTCGATGCCATTTGGCACATTGGAGAGGTGTTCTCTTCACGGATGAATCCCGGTTTGCACTGTACAAGGCAGATGGCAGACCGCATGTATGGCGTCATGTGGGTGAGCGGTTTGCTGAGGTCAACGTTGTGAATCAAGTGACCCATGGTGGCAGTGCGGTTATGGTATGGGCAGGCGTATGTTATGGACAACGAACACGGGTGCATTTTATTGATGGCATTTTGAATGCAGAGATACCGTGACAAGGCCCATTGTTGTGTCATTCATCCACGACCATCACCTCAAGTTGCAGAATGATAATGCACGGCCCCATGTGCGAGGATCTGTACCCAATTCCAAGAAGCTGAAGACATCCCAGTTCTTGCATGGCCAGCATACTCCCCGGACATGTCACCCATTGAGCATGTTTGAGATGCTCTGGATCGTTGATACGACAGTGTGTTCTAGTTCCTGCCAATATCCAGCAACTTCGCACAGCCTTTGAAGAGGAGTGGACCAACATTCCACAGGCCACAATCAACAACCTGAACAACTCTATGCGAAGGAGATGTGTTGCACTGTGTGAGGCTAATGGTGGTCACACCAGACACTGACTGGTTTTCTGACCCTCCCCAGACCCCCCAATACAGTGGCCTATTTTTTGTGGCCAGCCTAAGGCACACCTGTGCAATTATCATGCGGCCTAATCAGCATCTTGATATGCCACACTAATGAGGTGGAAGGTTTATCTCGGCAAAGGAGAAGTGCTCACTAACACAGATTTAGACACGTTTGTGAACAATATTTGAGAGAAAAAAGCCTTTTGTGTACATAGAAAAAGTCACAGATCTTTGAGTTCACCTCATGAAAAATGGGAGCAAATACAAGTGTTGCATTTATATTTTTCAGTGTAGCTTTTAAAGGCTTTAAATTCTTCAGGTATATGGTTCCCATCAAATCACCCAGCAGAAATTGATAAAATGCCCATGTCTAATGTATATTAGCAAGGACACAGTGCCCAGTGCGTGTCTAGTCTAAAATCCATTATAATTGTTAGATACAGTTCATATTAGTCTAACTCTGCTGACGTTATATGCCATGTTGTATCTTTTGTCAGTTTTTAAGGCTTTAGTGAGTTTGTCGACTGAAATCTTATCTTGTTCTTCAGGTATGGGCGCGCATCACAACTAGTCGTGTGGTCACTGACAGCATCGACAGCTGGACTGCCAAACTAAGAAATGTGAGTTTGGTTTCTGCATCTGTTATTGTTTGCACTTTGGTAATGTATTGCTATAAATTTTACAAGTGAAGTACCTTTTCACATTGAACATTTGTCACTTGTGCTTTTCTCCCACATAACAGTGGATAAATGACACCATTCTGGTGCATCTAGTTAAGGAGATAGAATCCATCAACAGCCAGCTGAGAAGAATGGGCTGTCCTGAACTTCAGATAGGAGGTAATGTTCTTCCATAAGTTATTTTCTATACCTTTTTAATTGGTTTTTAAAATTTACAGTTTCTTTTTTCTCTGTTTTCAGAGGCCAGTATCAGCAGTCTCAAACAGGCTGCTGTAGTCAAAGCTTCTGCGATCCCCACTCTTAATGCCATTGTGCAGTACCTGGACATCACACCCAACCAAGAGTATCTGGTAGAGAGGATCAAGGGTGATTATCTTTAGATCTCATCACCTAATGTGTTGTAATGAGTGTTGGTGGGTTGCTTGCAACCACCATTTTTATAAAATACCTGAGAAGGTTTTATGTTTGTAGGATAGTATCCAAAGGATTTTAGTGAAAACCTCTAAAGTATTAAGATGCTTTTGTCGATTTTAGGCTATGGACATGGAAATTGTCTGACATTTTATGAATGTCAACAAGCTGAAAAAAAATTTGTTTATCTGAGTTGGAAAATTTTACATTGTCAGGAAAAGAAATTTATTTTTATATATTTATATGTATTTATATAATGTACTGTATAAATAAAGGAATCACAATATTTCAAAGAATTGTCACAATGCACTATGTATCACAATATTCTGACACACAAATATAAGGTTGTTTAAAAACAACCATCAAAAACCACAAATACAGTTACTATGCAGTGTTTTACATACTCCACTGCACTTCATCCAATTATACAGGGCTAAAGATGCTCTCTTTGTAAGGAAATATGCAGTTGGTCAGTGGTTGGTCAAACACAACTTGTGTATACTTCAGAATCGTCAATGTCCTTGTGTTCCAGAACTGGCCCACAGTGGCTGCATGAGCTCCTTTCGCTGGAATGGAGGAGGGAACCTGAAGAACCGGAAGTGGGACACAGACCTCCCAACTGACTCAGCTGTGAGTTTCACCATCCTTTTTGGATGAAGAATATATATATATTTTGTCCTTGTATTGCATGCGCCAGGCATGATGGATTAAATGAGTCTTGGGAGACATTTCACTAGGGATGCTCAACATAATAGATACAGTATTCGCTGATGAACTTGAAATTTAATTGTTTTTGCATTGATATGGGAATTAGACGATAATTACAGCAAGTTACTGTGAGCCCTATTTTTGCTCTGCGCAAAGCTTGTCAGACTCCTGATCTCATGAGCCACAGCACTGTAGACTTTAGTGTTCCACCTCATTAAACTCACCTGATTCAACTTATCAACTCATTAGCTCAGCCTCTGTGAACTCAATTCAGTGCATTAGATGAGGGAAAACTCTAATCTCTGCAGAGCTATGGCCCAGAAAGAAGCCAGGTTGACATGCCTGCCCAAACACCAGGGTTACAAGATTTCTTCTAAAGTTTCCAGCCAAAAATGTTCAAAGCCCACCTAAATACATGATAAACTATTCAAATGGTGCATATTAAAACGGTCTACGGTCATTTTAAACATATGAAATAAGACTACATTAAACCAACATGATATCAAGAATAAGCTTCTGGGTATGCTAATTGCTAATGTCTTACCTTCTGAAAATTTTGCAGGTAAGTATTTGTCACTAGATACCACTGTTGGCCTTTAAAGCAAATGTTGATAACTGCTAAGAAAACCAAAAGCTTTTTACATATCATCAGTGACGTGGACACGGAAACCTAATAATAATTTAAATACAATGATTTATATTTGATATGTGTCTTGTTTCCATAACTTGCAAGCTCACACAAACTCATTGTTTTTTGGAGTATGTGAAGTCTAATAATCTATTCTTTGTTGGACCAAAAAGCGCATCGTTAAATCGAAATGAGAAGATACGTTATCCGTTGACATCATCTGCAAACTGTAAAATGGGCAGCAGCCTCTTCTCACCAGGACTGACTCCTCCTGTTCAAAGTCAACTTTTAAATGGGCAGTTTATGTAGACAGTACAGTACTGATGTTGAATTCCCGCATTTGGTGCGGACCGTCATAAAAATGCATTCCCATCAGCAGCGAGCTTGACTTGGTTCATTCGAAGGTGGACAGAGATGTGAAAGTTTTTGCGAACCATTGTTCATTTGTTTGTCAACAGCTGTCAAAACTGGCCAAACTAAACGATCCCTCTTCTTTTTGTAGATCCTTATGCATATTCTGTGTACATACCTGGACTCCAGGCTTCCTCCCCATCCAAAATACCCGGATGGGAAGACCTTTACATCTCAGCATTTTATCCAGATGCCACACAAACCAGGTAAGGCCATATACAGTCTTATAGTACATCATTACTTATAGTGTTACATTATTTTGAAGCCCAAGATGTCCATGTGTGCATGTGGTTCAAACAGATCTTTCCAATGAGAACCTCTTCTGCATCCATCAAAGCAGTACCAACCCACCTCACTATCAGCTTATCTATCAGGGCCATATCTACAGTCTGCCCAAGGTATAGTGTGTTCTCACTACACTTCTCCTGGTGCCTAAAATTGCAGCCATTAATTATTACCTGAATTACTCTGACTCATACTTGGCATGGTTGTGTTCACAGGGCAGAAATAATTTGTTCCACACGGTCCTTATGTTCCTTTTCATCATCAAAACCAAGGAGTCTGGGATGCTGGGGTGAGTGCTAATTAAAATTTTTCTCAGCAGTTGATATGACTCGAGTAATTTTCTTAGTGTTTGGAGTTGTTCCTTGAACTAAATGGTTTGTTTTTGGCTTTGAATTAAATGATTACAGTTCATAAGGCTGGACAAGAAATGAATGGAATTTTAATTTTTCTCTACAGGAGAGTCAATCTGGGGCTTTCAGGAGTGAACGTTCTTTGGATATTTGGGGATTGATATCTCCATGTTACAAAGTAAATCAAACACTGAAATGGTCACTTGAAGAGCAATACATTGCACACGTCTGTATGTCCTATACTAATTTGATATTTAGATATTTTTGCTCTTATAATTTGTGGTGATGTTGCATGCTTTGGAGAAACATGCACAGTGCTTTGGTTCCTTAACCAGGAACTTTAACTGTAGCCCAGCATGAGGCACTGAAACTATTTTAAGTGCTGTAAAGAATGTTTTTAAGCTATGATGCACAGGAAACTGCTAACAGCTTAGATTACAGGGTGAGTCAACAAAATAAATTGGCTGTTTTCTGCCTTTGTACATAATCTGCATGTATGGCTTTGTTTGATACAAAGCTGTAGAACTTTTTGGTTATGAATGTGTGTAGTGTACTGTTTTAATATATATTTGGTGTGTGTGTGTGTAATAAATATATACACACACACACAATATATATACAATGTTACTTATTCAGGCTTTAGCTAGTTGAGCGTTGTGGGTTCCATGCTCTAAGCAAGCATTTTCCCTAAAAGTTTTTTTGGTCTACATTTCCTCCCGTATCCTTAACACAAACCTCATATTACATAAGTGGAAACCACTGAATACACAACAGCCAACAGTAACCAAATTCAGTCATTTATTGTGGAAACATAGGTAATCCTCAATGCCTTCACTGGCTGCTGGTTGTTCTACCTTCAGCAGTGATGAGAGAACAGCTCATTCTGCTGTAAGTGATCAGTCTCGTACACCAGCACTGAGAATCTTTGGCCCAAGGTGGGCTGATCAGGATTTGATTGTTTGCCAAAGTATTCAGCTGGCTAACCACAGTTTTGCCCAGAGTAGAGGTTGTCAGAGGGGGCAATTATTTTAATCACATTGAAGATCCTTTTGCTGTGTATATAATTGAGACTTTTTTTAATTTTTTTTTTTTTTTTTTTAGTTTTAGTTACAGAATACAAATGCAGTGGTTAATACAAGTTGTACATTTTAAAACAGTGCCAAATAATGCATTTTTATACTAATAGGTCCTTTTCCAGGCTACTCTTTTAAGGGCCCATGTACTTTTTTTTTATTTCTTTTCTACTTCATTTTGCATTGCCCTATTAAAGTAGTCTGGGCTGAAATACTCCCTGTACCTCCAATGTGAAGGTGAAGCTAAACCTTTGTGTACTGAATAGGAAGGTGGATGTAAATGAATTGTTTGTGCATTAAGAAGAAACAAATAATTTAAAACAAGTTGATCTCACAGCTTTGTTTCCATATATGGATTTGAGAAGTGCACAGTACCTTTTGATACGTTAAAATGTTTACATACTGAATCAAATTCATTTATTAGAAAAGAGCGAGTAAAAATATAGATTTTATGATCCATGATAGGGGCCTTTAAAGGGATAACATGTTTTACAGACCTCTTCTTGCGTAGTACATGTTACTGCTTGATAGTGACTTGTGAGTGTTCTCACCTTCAGTAAGGGGCTTCTGTAAACTTTCACAGGGCTGCAAACACCTTTTTGGATTTCAGTTGGCAGAAAGATGCATTTGTATAGTCTTTGGTTCTTCTTGGGAGAAGGAACAGGAACATTTTGGTCTGAAATGAGCTGTAATAAATTAAACTTTTCAGAATTTTCTGTTTTGTCCGCTTTTATTCTGCTTCTCCAATCTGGTTCTGCATTACTGTGTTTTACCATTTGGTGGCAGTATAGTATTCACGTTTTAAAGCTCGCTGTGTGGACATTTATTTGTACTTGGTAACATTTAATGATTATAAATGTTATGAAGGACATAACTAAAGGATTTTTGTTGGTAGATATTTGAGTAAGATTATTGTGCTACCTTATATCCTATTTAGACAAAAGATAGATAAAGTAACTGATGAAAAATGCAATTAAGTCACATTCACATTTCAGGATAATGGGTAGTAGGTGGGCGGTACGGTGGCGTAGTGGGTAGCGCTATCGCCTCACAGCGAGGAGGGCCTGGGTTCGATTCCCCGGCCAGGCGGCCAGGGTCCGTCCTCTCTGTGTGGAGTTTGCATGTTCTCCCCGTGTCTGCGTGGGTTTCCTCCGGGTTCTCCGGTTTCCTCCCACAGTCCAAAGACATGCAGTCAGGCCAATTGGACATGCTAAACTGTCCCTAGGTGTGAGTGTGTGAGTGACTGTCTGTGTCTGTCTGTCTGCCCTGCGATGGACTGGCGACCTGTCCAGGGTGTATCCGCCCGAAGACTGCTGGGATAGGCTCCAGCATCCCCCCGCGACCCTGACGGAGTAGCGGCTTAGAAAATGGATGGATGGATGGATGGATGGGTAGTAGGTGTGTATGATATTGAGATGAACTTTCATTTAGAAGCATACAAAGTTACGAAGCATAAAGGTACGTTGCCCTGTAAAAGTGAAGGAATTGATTGGAGACAATTTCAGGTACTATTTTTTCCCTTCTTAAAAAGTCATCTGGTTTTGACTTTTGATTTGAAATGAATCCCAGAAACAGCAATATTTTAGGATGTAATCCAATCCAGAAGCCAAAAACCTGTACTGCGTTGTTGGCCCCAGGGTAACCCCTCTAAATCTCTCGTTCCAAACGTAAGAACTGTGCTTACCTGGTTTACACAATTATGTTTAGCAAGTCTGCTTTTCCCTTTTTTCCATGGAAAAAATAATTATGGTAGTTTTTGGTTTATCAGTCCACACAAATGTCATAAGCTGAACCTTAATGGAAAACGTGTAGGATACAGACCATATAATACTATTATTGCAAACATTGGAAACTTTTCATGTGAATCATGTTGATCTACTGGCTCATGAGAGAGTTGTATGAGCAATCTTTCAGGTGAGACACTGTTTTCTAGAACAAATAAAATGTTTTATATTTGTTATATATTTATAATATTTCACGTGTTGTGTGACAAAATATAGTTGTGAACAATCTGTATCAGGATTTCTTCTCGTGGTTTTAATTATTTATGACGCCCTTAGCTTTGAAGACTACATGTACCACAATCCTCTGCGGCTAATCGCTCAGCTAGTCGTATCCGTTTGTGTCGCTCTCGCTTGTACTGGGTGAAAACGGACTGGATTGCAGCGATGTCAGTTCAGGTTGTGGCAGCGAAAATGGCCGAGGTCGAATTAAAAGACGTTCCTAATAAAGAACTGTCGGCCGTGTCGCCGGTGGCACCCAAGACGGACGAGAAAGGCTTGTCCAACACTGACCTTAACGCCTCGGCTACATCTCCGGCAGTGGAGCCCGCGGTGAAGGGAGACCCGAGTCCGCTGAGCTCGGCGCCGAGCACCGCGAAGATCCCCCAGGCGTCCGCGATGAAGCGGCCGGATCCGCAGCAGAACGGCGGCGAAGCGTTCGTTAACCGCGATGGCACGGTCGCGGAGGCTCCGAGAATGAAAAAGGTATGGTCGAGATCATGAACTCGCGTCCTGGAGGAATTTTACACGAGTCGCTTGAGTAAACTCTTACAACAGCCGTGCGTGTTAGCCGAGCTAGCAGGTCATTGTGTGAGAAGACTCGGAACTCTTGTCGGCTCGGCTTGGCTTAGCTTAGCAGCGTAGCAGCGAGGTTTAGCTCACTTTATTCGTCTTTCAGCAGCGGTTTGTCTAGTAATGTGAAAGAGCCGCCACAGTGTCAGTATTCCAAATCGCCTCTTTTAGTGTGTGTGGACTTGACGAGGCTATCGGTAGCCAACTGAGAGGAAATGTTTTGTTGGCTTTCATTAATTTAATGGACCTAGCCAGCTTGCTAACTTGTCCGCAGTGCGTTGTCGTGGCGCTGCGTGTACAGTTCTGCTGTATTCGACAGGGTTTTGACTGTTTGGTTTTCGATACAGACAACATTATATAATTTCTAGGTGGCAGAGCTTTGGCTTCCGCCTGTTTATATGTGTAACTGGAGGTTGTCACAAGCTGCAGTTCGTGACAACACAAACACGCGAGGAGATGTGAGGAGCAAGTTCGCTTAAGTGAACAACGAGTAACGAAATCTATATCGGCCTGACCTGCTGTTGTATAGATTTAGTTAACTTCACGTTAGTTGTGTTGTTGTGGTATGACTGATACCGCGAGCCTCATAGTGTTTATTGTCCGATTACACGTGTGGTTGTCAGTATTTTACGTCATTTGCCCCGTGTGAGGTGGCATGTGCAGGGTACTTATGGTTTTATACACTAACGCAACGTTATGTTGATACATTCCCAACTGATGTGCCAGCTTTATTTACCTGAATTACTGCATTCGTGGTACTTCATTCGTGGTAACCAGCGATACCCGCATCTAATGTCAAAGATAAATACCTAACATACATAAGTGCTCCCTATGTCTGTTAAGGCAGTGTACTAAGTCAGTTATAACGGTAAGCGTACGTTTAAAAAAAACCCAGTCACGTCTGCTTAGCATGCAAGGCGTCTAGTGGCATCTGCACGTTGCCTGGCTTCCCGTGGGGGTCTCTTCAGCATCGGCCTACACGCTGTTACAGCAAGGTCATTCAGATCGTTATGGGGGACTCCTGGAACAGCCAGATTCATTTTATTCCTCATCATTTTATAAGACCCAGAGAGAGAGAGTGAGTCAGAAATGGACACACCATCCCAAGCTTTTCATCAAAGTACATTTTGTGAAATTTTCACTCCAGGGACCGCAGCACTCATCCCTCTGATCTCTCTGAAGGAAATTGCGTTTTGCAAAGCATTTGTTATTTTAGTATTGAAAAGCTCACCACAAATCAGTTTTGCTCCACCATTTTGTGTCAGTGATGCTGAGTCATTTCTAGCCAGTGACCACCAGCCTTCCTCAGCAGGGGCAAACGTAAGCTGTGACCCAGCTACATTTGTCACCTCTCGCTTTCATAAGCTTTAAGTAGCCAGGGAAAGATTAGGTACTTAAGGGAATTTTCACCCTGCTTGGCTTTTCCCTGCTGGACCGCTGTAGGGTCTGTCCGTGACTGGGATGTGACGTGAGTTCAGATGTGCAACGGTAGAGATTTTTTACTATTATTAGTCTTCCTTGAGTTGTTTATGCTGCTTACATCGTTTGTGTGAAAGCTAGCATGAAACAAAGTTGATTCATCATGATGGTTTGCAAATCAAGACCAATTTGGAACGAATACCTGCTTGACATGCTGAAAGATTAATTGTTTTACAAAGAAATCGCAGTTTAACTAACTCTAGCTGATGTTAGCTACGTCCAGAAACGGTGAAAATATTGACAAACATGTTGGCACATCGTCCACCGGGGAGAAAAGGCATTGTGTAGAAGGCAGCGAGAGCTCATCAGCGTCCAGCATTACGCTTGTTATCTCTGTTAGCTCACCTGAAAAGACCACCTCTGTTAACAAAAAACCACATCCATCAGTATGCCAAGCCTGTTTTCGGGTAATAAAATGTATTGAAGCGTATTCCTCTGCATGCTGTTATGTTTTTGTGCAACACCAGTGTTGTTGCCTAAAAAAGTAAGCCTACCAGTCGTTTTCCCCCTGTGGTTAACCAGTTAACTGTTCATGAATGTATTCATTTACTGGTTGTGTTTGAAAAGGGGCAGTACTAGTTAGAATATAATAGTCTGTCTCTCGCTCTCTCTCTCTCTCTCTCTCTCTCTCTCTCTCTCGCTCTCTCTCTCTCTCGCTCGCTCTCGCTCTCTCTCGCTCGCTCTCGCTCTCTCTCGCTCGCTCTCGCTCGCGCTCTCTCTCTCTCTCTCTCTCTCTCTCTCTCTCTCTCTCTCTCTCTCTCTCTCTCTCTCTCTCTCTCTGGCATATCATCAGCTCCACTTACTATATAGGTGCACTTTGTAGTTCTACAATTACAGACTGTAGTTCTTCTGTTTCTCTGATACTTTGTTAGCCTCCTTTTACCCTGTTCTTCAGTGGTCAGTACCCCCCTGAACCCTCACAGAGCAGGTAGTATTTGGGTGGTGGATCATTCTCAGCACTTCAGTAACAGTGGTGTGGTGGTGTGTGTTGTGCTGGTATGAGTGAATCAGACACAGCAGTGCTTCTGGGTTTTTTTTTAAACACTGTCCACTCACTGTCCACTCTATTAGACACTCCTAGCTTGCCAGTCCACCTTGTAGATGTAAAGTCAGAGATGACAGCTCATCTGCCGCTGCGCAGTTTGTGTTGGTCTTCCTAGTCCTTCATCAGTGGTCACAGCGCTGTTGGCTGGTTATTTTTAATTGGTGGACTATTCTCAGTCCAGCAGTCACACTGAGGTGTGTACAAACTCCTGCAGCTGCACTGCTGTCTCTGATCCACTCAGGCCAGTGCAACATGCACTAACACACCACTAGCACATCAGTTTTATTGCAGTGCTGAGAATGATCTACCACTTAAATAGAACCTGATCTGTGAGGGTCCATGGGGGTCCTGAGCACTGAAGAATAGGGTAAAAGGGGGCTAACAAAGTATGCAGAGAAACAGATGGACTACAGTCTGTAACTGTAGAACTACAAAGTGCACCTGTTTAGTAAGTGGAGCTGATAAAATGGGCAGTGAGCGTGGAAACAAGGAGGTGGTCATAATGTTATGCCTGTTCATTGTGTATATATAGAGGTGGAGAGAGAGAGACAAATATCTGCTAATAAATCAGACATTGTTGTGTATCCCTACCAGTCACTGTTCAGATCTGATACAGGGTCTGTAGTTCAAGGATACAGTTGAGAGGACTGTTAATAACCCTCATAATCAGTGCTTAAGATTTATAGCTGGTAATTGATGAAGGTTTTTTCTTTGATAGTGTACACACGGACAGAACCAAACTTTAAGGGAGGACGGATGAGTTTGCTTGATTTTATCTTTTAATGCATGGCAGTAAAATTAATTAATTTTCCAACTGCAGCAAGATGGCAGATGGTGGATACACCTAGTTTGAACCACGTCCTGTCATAGGTAGAGGGCTTGGCATTGTTAGACTTGGACACCAGTGTGAGAGGATGCTGTTATGTGCAGCTGCTGGATTTTCTGAGGGGATATTGGCGACATCCCAAAAATACTCTTAAAACTTACTCAGTTATCATCATTTAGCTCAGTCTACACTGTATGAGAGTACTTTCATAACTGTGACCGGCGCAGCCTTTTTTCAGAGAAACTAAGCTTTGATAGCTGGCCTATGTTCCTGTCTGTAAAAGCAGGCTTGTAGCTCTTTTGCAATAGCCAGTTTGCTAAACGTTTGTTATATCACAGAGCTGTTGATCCTCTGGTGCGGACAAGGGCGGGGTACTTGTGTTACATGGGTGGATGCCTCTAATCCTTGCCTACCCATGTTAACGCAGCATAGATTAAGCTGCCCTCCCCTCTTAACCGCAGATAGGTATGCAGTGGCTCAAGTTTACAAGAAGTGATGATTATGGTATTAACCCAGGGTGTCCCAAAATTGTCATGAACGTCCCACACCTGGAGTTCAGCGAGTGTATGTGTGGGAGATGGAGTGATAACAGCCATGTACTTATTCTTTGCGTCCAGTGATAGCAGCTAACACTGACCTGATATTACAGTGTCAACTGGCATAGCGCTGCCATAGTGGGCCATAAAATATAATATGTACTGTTATGGAAACTGTGGGCCGGATGCACATATACAATATTGTTTATGTATGTGTCTGCCAGTGCTGTTACAGGAACATTGAAGTGGGCAGCATACCAGTGGAAATTCTACCTCAGGTATGAGCTTTGTCATAACTGTAACACTGGTATGCCTCAAATGAGTGCAGAGTACACTGTTACTGCCTTTAGCAGACGTGTTTCAGCAGCAGACTCTGGACTCTCCACTTTGTTTCTGAGGCAATAGACATAAAGGAATGGTCTAATTTTGAGGTTATCCTTACCTTTACATGGACACCAGTGATTGCCTTGCTTCTTTTGCCTTGTACCACCTGAAGCTGGACTCTGTCAGCTGCAGACCATGCTGAGGTCTTAAGGCCTTGTGTGGCAGCAAGCTGTGGAAGAGCTGGTAAAACTACAGCAGTGTCTGATAGTGTGAGTGTATTGGACACATATATGGGACAACTGATGTGTGATGTTTGGTGAAGCTGAAGCTGGCACCAGCATTTGCATAAAACCACAAACAATTGGAAAAGTGCAAGTGTTTGTGTATACACACACACACACACACACACACACATGCATCAATACTGATTTTTTCAGACTGAGTACATATTTTTTAGTACTTTCTGATACAGAGTTTGATACTATTGAATAATCTATTTAGAATATTGAATTGTTGTTAGTGTAAATGTGTGAAATGTGTGAAAAATTACATGCAAAAAGTATCAGATATAAAATGTATAAAATTGCCACATTTTAGTATAATGGCCTAGTGTCACTCATTCTACTTTTTCACACTGCAGTTAATCAGCTCTTCAAATTTTAATTTGAAATATTGGTCAAATCTGTCAGATTAATTTTTTTTCTTTTGAAGCAAATATCTGCTAATACCAGTGCCATTGTGCATACCTCATCACGATACTTGAAGACATTTACATGATACATCTCGCAATATTTTGCTTTTCTGAATAGGTAGGAACAGCTATTTTTATGATGCATGTAGTGGCTCAGTGTTGTAGAGCTGCTGCTGATATCCATGGTGTACTTATCTGTATATAATGCCAAAAAAAAAACTTTACATATTTCAATTTATTTCCCACTCCTGGTATCTGAATTATGTAGTCTACTTGTTTCTTCAGCTTCTTGTAACGTTATGTTTTTAAGCCGTAATTCCCTGTATGGTTAACAGGCTTATAGTGTGATGTCAACAGTGTGCAGGGAGAGCCCTGCAAAAGGATTGCTGGTAGGTAAAAATAGGTACATACTTCCATTATTAGAATAGGACTGTCTATAGAGTACATGTTCCATAGATATGAAGCTAGAAACCGGATGTTATTGGTGGATGTATAAAGTTGTGAAGCTGGCATGTGATAAAGTAAAGGAGCCAGTCCAGCCTGTGAATAGGTTTTCATAGAAAGTTTACCATATACAGCATAGTGGTCAAAACCAGCATCAAAGACATGTAGGACATCTTGGGTTGTCCCTTGGGCTGGGGGAACATCTAAGTCTTTATTTTTGCTGCGGTCCTGGTTTTCTATCTCATGAAGTAAGGGGATCAGACTCAGCTTCGTGACGTAAGGGAGCGTGCTCTGTCCTGCAGTAGTGAAACGTGTCGGGTTCCCATGACTCACTGTGTTCGTGCTGGTCAGCAGCAGCTACCCTGCAGGGGCCTCCCATGAGTCAAAGCCTCTGTGACACCAGCACCTCCTCCATCATCTCAACAGCCAGAACTTTCATCATTCATTAATGGAGGTGTAAAAATGGCACTTTAACTACATTGGTTTTGGAACATTGAAGTTGATTATAGCTGATCATTTTTGGGTCAAAATAATATTTGAACTACTTTGAAAAATAGAAGTAAAATTACAAACATGTCTGGTATATTGTATCTCCATCCACATGTGTCTTAATAATAACTCTAGATCTCACCGCAGTAGTTGAATAGTTTGAGAGTTTGTGAATTTTACAAAGAATTGTAATCAAATTAAGTCAGAGGGTTATATTGTACACAGTATTTGACAGTCAAGTTAACACAAGTCTTTTTTTAAAAAATCAAAATAATGTAAAGTAAATAACGTGAGAAATAATTATTAACATCTTATTTCTGTAATAATAAATATGTAAATAAATGACAAAGCTCTTCTTGCTGCTGCCTCATTGAACAGCTTCAGCATTGTAACGTGTTAGTCTGATGGTGTTTTTGTTTCACTAGATGAAGCCTCTTTATCTCAATTCTGTGTAAACAGGTTTCCAGGCTGAGCTGATGGGATTTTTGTTTCACCTGAAAACAATGTTTTCAAAAATTGCAGTACTTTAGGAGAATTAAGTAGTTTAACATGCGCATACCCATGTAAGTTAAGTTACTTCTGATCAACAGAACCAACACATCATTTCTTTCTGCTTCTGCTGTTTTCCGTATTCTGCGTTCGGAGCAGGACATGTTTATGTGTAGTGTAGAAGTTCCTAGGTATTGTACACCCTCTTGATATTTCACAGGAGCAGAGGTTATAAATTTTTTGTCTGATGTTCCATGTAGAAATCGTGAAGTAGTTCGATGCGGCAGACTTCTTCCACCTCATCTTCCCTCGTTTACAGGCCTATTTATTACTCAAGAAATAAAACTCCACGCTGCTTAACTCGTTCTTCAGAAATGTTTTGTCAGTGTGTTTCTCCTTGAGATTCTCTGAGATTTGTTCACTCTGTTCTCAGAGAGTGATCTGTCTATAGGAAATATTTCTCACCATGGTGTGAAGCCTGGCCACTCTGAGGAATGCAGGAACAGAAAGAGTGCAGTAACATATTTCATAGCTCTCTGAAAAGCTTTCTCTCTCTGTGAATAAATGTTCATGGCCAATGAATAGCTTGTTTCTGTCCATACATTGACATGTTTCATTCATGTCACACATCACAGGAAATGCTTGAAAGCTGATAACCAAAGGCACATGTGCAACCTGCTGATGGAAACGGAACTAGACACGCTTGGATGAACCATGGAGAGTTGTACACGTGATCCTGTGTTTATTAATACGGTGACTGGTCAGAGAAAAAGTAGTGGTTGCAGCTCTGATGGGGGATGGTACCCTCATAAGTGCACTGAAGTGTGCTGCCTTTCACTACTGAAGTATAAGGAGAGTCAAATTATCAGCGAGATCTCAAAAATCCTGTCATTATGTCTTTACATTCCATGAATTAACAAGTTACTACATTTCGTATAAACAAGATGGGTGCCCACTGCTGTTGTAATGTAATGTAATGTAATGTAATGTAAGGACTCTAAACCAATTTAAGGGTTCTTCCTAGAGATACACTGAAAGTTTGAGGTCCCTAAAAAAACTGGTTCTTCTAAGGCATTGTTTCCAGAATCCATTTTTTAAAGTAAGCACAGTACTGTGTAAATGAATATAACACATTAGAATATTGCCTGGAATTTGAGACCAGTCCAAAATGACTACAGGCCACAGAGAAGCGTAATCATTGAAGCCTGTTAATGATGAGCAAATATCCATGGAGATGTCAGGTAATTTCACTTTACTGATATTCAGTCAGTGATTTAAGACCAAGTGCATAGACAACAGTAGACAACAGGATGTCTTCTCTCAAACTTAGCACGCTGGTGAAGTACGCATCTTAGATAAAGCCAAGATTGCTTGCTTACTACAGGGAATTGTTTGATTTGTTTGATGGACTCTCTGGGTGTACGTGTGGACCTGATTTCATTAGTGATACAAGCCGTCACACAGAGCCAGATACCATTCTTTTCTATTCCAAAGTTAAAAATTTCCTCCTGCTATAGTTCCTTGTGGAGCTCATGGTGTCTGGTTCCAAGGCTAATCTCCAACCAAAGGTCTCATTACTTAACATTTATGAACACCTTTTGCTTTGTCAGTCATTGACTTGTGTCTCTTTTATTCTTGTGTTTGGTTGTGCTTTTAAGAATTGCTGCAATGAAGTCTAACAGGAACATAGGTGTCAGAGATCATTGGTGATCCACTGCTATCAGATTTGGTCATGGACATGGTGTAACTATAGTTTTCACCTCAAATGTGTCATTGGTTTGTGTCCCATTTGACTGGTTACATGGTACTTTTTCTGCTTTGCTTGAGTTTGTAAGTGAGCACAGTAAAAGCTGCACTTCTCTCCATTGTCTTCCTTGCATGCAGCATTCACATGGGGTCTTTTCCTGGCATGCGTACAGCTGAAGACAGCCTTCCTGGCAACTGTTTTAATGCATCTCTTTATAGCTTACCAGCATTGTTGAGTGATCATCTGTTTTTATTTGTTTCATAGTTTATTTATTTATCTCTTTTGTTTGTGTGTTTCTCATGTTGACTGATGGTCTTTCACCTCTTTCACAATACTGTTTACAAGTGTGTAACTTCAAATGGAAATTTATTACATTCTTGCTGCTAAAATATATTTTTAATACATGCCCCTGAATCTGTTGCCTTATCACTTTTTTTTGGGCTTTTAGTTTTGTCTGTGAAACTGAATCTCTATGCATTTATATGTCCATTTCCTGCTACTCTCACATTTAATTTTGATTTGGTGACCTTGGCAGTGTGCCATAATGGTGCACTCAGAACATAAACAAGTTATCATTTTTTCTTGTATCTCAGCTGAGATTTTGCTCTCAGCTTAGCTTGTCAGCAGGCTGTCATCAGCTTAGACATAAGGCAAAACGATTTGGTGATAAAATCTAATCTTGATTTCTCTGAGTAATATTGCAATGGCACTTTAAATACAAGTGCTTTCTATAAAGTCTCTGCGCATTTTGCGTTTGCCATGAGCGTGTCCTTTTATTTTTGGGCTTGATGCATGAATGCAGTGTGTCGAACTTGCCATGTCATGACTTCTCCTGTAGTAGGTTACATTTCGCTGTTTAAAACTTATGACAACTTTGAATAATTGAAATTACAACATTTGCATTTTAAAATCGCCCTCTTTCAAATTGCAATTTCAATATAAAAGCAATTAATCTTTCAACCTTACTTAGTGAAGTTACGCCAGACTCATCACGGGTGGAATAATTCTGTGTTGTAGAGGCTCGTTGTGCGCTAGCAAACTAAACTAACACGAAAGTAAGTACTGCTTCCTGTGTGAGCATTTATTCTTGTTGTGCACTTTTAGGGTGTTGAGCCACTCTTTATATTTTTTATGGCTTAATTGCACTACCAATGTTTTGTACTTTGGGAGATTAGTGAGTGTACTTTGTGCTGTTGAATCATATTATACTGTTCCCTTAGTCCAGCAAACCAATGCACAAGGGTTTTGTCTTCACAGTTGCTCTTGATAAGCCGATAGAGTGCACAGAGTGACATGCTTGCCTTTTATCATAAGAAAGCTTCAAACTAGAATAGTGAGAAAAGGCAAAAATCAAATAATGCATTGCTGGTGGTATTTCCTGGCTGAGCTTATTTATGGACAGCAGGAGCACTGGGCCTTCGTAAGGATGGCAGTTGGCCCTTTCTTCAGCAGGTGTTGTGATCATGTGGTGTTGCTTACTTAGCTTTGCTCTGTCCAGCAGTCGTCAGATAGTGAAGTATTGCTTTAATATGTTGCTATGTTACAACTCAAAGCTCTGCAGGCCCTCAGCTGGAGCATGTACCCCCAGATGTGACCACATTTCATGGCTCTTCAGGTTTTTGTGATCCAGGATTTGTTACAGCTCTTTTTTGCTTCCCATTTTGTTCATATGAAATGGTTTATGGAAGAGATTCTGTATGCTAGCAGTCAGTAATAGTACCAATGTATTTGCAATGATGGATGAGGAAAAAATGACCTCTAGTTTAGACATTGAGAGACCATCTATATGCTACAGTTGAGGTTGTGTACATTTACGGCATTTGGCTGATGCTGTTATCCAGAGCGACTTACAACTTGATCATTTTACACAAGTAGTTGAAGGTAGGAATCTTGCCCATGGACTCTTATTGGTATAGTGTCGGGTGCTTACCTAGGTGGGGGATTGAACCCTGGTCTACAGCGTAGAAGGCAGAGGTGTTAACCACTACACTACCAACCTAGAGCCTAAGTGTAGTCAGAACAGTAGGTTTTGCTCCTGTGTATTCATTAACAGGTCTTCCATTTGGCTGTCCAGTCTTGATGTTGAAATTATGCTTGGTATTCGAACAGAATGAAATATTAACTAACAGTTAATAACAGTAAAATGAAACAGTTGGAGTATGGATAAAGTTCACATCTCTCAGGATATGTATGTCCGTACTGGGAGAAACATGTCCGAAATACTTCCCTTTTTATATGAGTTCTTCCGCTTTCATCACTGGGATTCCTATGTGATGATTCACCCATACTGACATAAATCCCCTCATATTCAGACTGAAATTCAGCGTGCTATTTAAAATTAAATGTGCTATAATAAATACTGGCCTTTCATAGCCCAACCAGGATTTGGCCAGTTTGTGCTGCTTCTGCTGAAATATGTTTTCTGTAAGAATCCTGGTTTACAGGTAGAAGCCTGAGGCTGATGGTTGTGTAGCCAGCTTGGTGGACAAAGTGTACTGCACACAGTGAACACTCCACAGAGTGAAATGTAGCTTAGACCCCATCATTAGCCATGCACAAAGAGCCCTCGTTGTATCCAAAAAGTGCTGTATCACAAAGGACTCTCAGAGAAGAGCCATGGTCCTGTCTGGCCTGCTTCCTTTCTGACCAGGACTAAGAGACTCAAGCCATGGCTGTAGTACTCCACAACTGGGCAGAGACTATTGCACAGGTCTGGGTGAAGCTGAACATTTCATAGTCATCAACAGGTTGCTAAATTCATGTGTGGCAAATATTGTTGCCTCACATACCAGACATAACTTCATATGCATTTTTCCCCCACAATTAATTTGAGGTGTTCTAGACAGCAGCGCGTGATGTGTGACTACAGACTCCCTGCTGTCTATTAAACAAAGTGCTGACCAAAGTGAAAAGTTTAAAAATGACTTTTACAGCACAGTGTGTTTAACTTAATTATAGCTTTGGGTGAAAGAGAATGCTATTTTCAACAGCCTGTCCAAGGAGACCCATAATTTAACTATAGCCTAAGCTCTCCATCCCCAGCTTTGTAGTGGGGACATCATTTTCAGAGTGGAGACAACAGAAACGCAGCTACTTTTATTCGGTCTGTCTTGGTGGTCACATCTGTACCATCCCTTTCTTTTGAATCCTTTGTAAACATTATCAAACTTTTTTTGGTTCTTGGTTTACTGTGGATAAACAGAGTGGGTTAACTAACTTTAACTTTGTTGGAGTCAGTCAGAGCCCATAACCCACTTTGTTGGCTTCAGATAGGTTTCTCTCTCTAGCTGACTTTCTTAGTTAATATTACAGCATAAGCTAGCTGACATTTTGTTGGCAAATTCATTAGGTAACTAACCAATTAACGAAATATGCAAAATATAGAGCAAGGTCAGCATCGCACATTATGCCCTGCAGCTCCCTTGGCTCTCCAGAGCTGGAAAGCAACACCAATGTTTACCCTAATTATTCATTTTAACTTCTGCTCCTTTGTGTTTCTTTACTTGGTTTGTTTGAGAGTGTCTGATATTGGTGGAATTGACAATTTTGATGTTTTACTGTTCTGATATTGTTTCCTTAAAGAACTAACTCTCATATTTGTAGCCAGCTAGGTATGACACTAAGGCTAGTGTATGGTTTTCTGCTGTTTGCTGTAAACACACGGTGTGATTGACAGGAAAGTACAGATGCCTGCTCGTCCTGATTTTTGTCCAGTTTAGTAGTGCTGATTAATTTAATCATATTTATATCAAAATCACAAAGTGCATTTTTCAGTTTGCAAGAGCTACGAGTTTAATTGTAGCCTATATTATTAATAATGTTGTCTTTAGTTTTATGAGGGAAAATTCAGGCCAGTAACAACAAATGCGTAAACTGCTTGTAGTTGAGTTTGACCAGTCAGCAGCATCCAAAAAACATGTGTGGCATCATAATAATATTGGGCAGAAAAACACAATTGGATATTTTCACCAAATTGTTCCGCACTACCATTTAGAGACTCTGGGGTAGACACAGAGACTGGATTCTTTTATTCTTTTTTTTCCTCCTCCTTTTGAGCCTATAATTTCTTTACAGCTGCCACAATATGAGGAGTGTTTTGCCAGATATTACGAAATGTTTTCTAACTTGAAATTGCTGAGCCACCTTCGAGGGGATTTACTAGACAATAAGTAAAATGGCAGATTTGTGTGATGGGCTTGTCCTGCAATTGTCTCAGCCCTTCCATCTTCACTGACTCAACCTACAGTTATGGGTTTATTCGAAGTAAATACTACGCCCTAGTATTTTGATGTTCTTGGTTTTGGGTAAAACATTGTCTTGATGCTCAAAAGACATGATTAGCTGAAGCTCCCAATCTCCCTTGTGCATCTGGAGAATCCTGTAATGTCAGTGACTATAGCACGTACGGTTTAATTCTCTTTACAGGAATATTTGTTTGTGTGCATAAATCAGAATGACATGGCTTATTTTTTATTTATTTTTTTTCCCTTTCCTTCATTTCACACCCCGGGGGGTGAGCATGCTCTGAATCCTGTCTCATGCCCTGTTAAGTCTATTGGTGCTTGTTGGAGCCATTGTGAACGGCTACTACAAGAAGTTTCTTCTTGTTTTTCTACTCATTACACAGTTTCTTTGTCATTTGACCATCTCCTCTCTTCTTGTGCTCTTTTTAAAAGTTGAACTTGCTTGTTGATCTTAGCCATTCGCCCCAAAAACATTCCAAAGTCCAACGCTGTAATAGTTGTTTTAGAGAAATTAATATTATGGCATTTCAGTACTCAGTTGACTGTAGCTGTATGGGTTAGTGTTGTCTGAAGTACGCCTTCTGCTTTTACCTTAGTTTACACTGAGGAGATGACAAGGCTAGACTGTTCTTATGAATAAGGAATCAGGTACAGACTAGGGTAACAAGATCTCCTCTCTGGCTCTCTCTTGCTTCTGTTTATCCTCTTCACAGAAGATTGTGGTTGTGTGACAGATGCATTGATGATTGCTGAAAGTCTGTCTGCATGTTCAAAAGCCAAAATTAGCATGCCGAAGCTCCTGGAGACAGTCTTAAAGTCAGCCTTATTTGTGCCTGAATGTTGTTAGGTGCCGTTTTTTTTTGAGATTGTAAGTTTATTTTGAATTTGCACAAGGACGTGTTAACCCCTAAATGTGTTTTGTGCCTTGAAATAAAATATATGTAATTGAATCCATTGTTCATGGGAAGAAGTGCCAGTTATTGTGTCTTTGGTATGAATGTACTTGGATAGGAAAGCCCATTAAATAGATCATAATGAAGCACCTAATCCTTATAATTTCCTTATTATATCCTTATTATTTACAAAATGTACATGATCTCTTGGGAAATCCTTTTCCTTTCAGTCAAAGCAGTGGGACAGCAGAAATGTGCGAGTGTTTCTTCTTTGCGTGTGCGTCTTTGTCACCATGGTGCTCAATTGGGAATTGGTTGTGTTAGTTTTACATGTGAGACATTTAATTCTCATCACAGAACAGAACAGAATAGTCAGTAGCACAAATTGTGTGGTTTGGTTTAACCGTATAGCTTATGTAAATCCAGAGTCTAAATCACCAAAACGCCGTTAATGTGACATGACAAGGGGCCTGCAGATTTACCTTGCGAAATGTGTTACATTCAGTGTTGATAGAACAAGACCAAAGCAGTGTCTTTACCATCATTGCTGCAACAGTAAGTAGTTGGATAATTAGGTTTGCACTGTAAACAACTCTCTCCTTACAAGAACTTACGAGAATCCTGAGTCAGGATTAAAGAATCAGGTCTCCCAGTGGTGATTTTGCATGAAGGTGACAATTTTCTCAACACATTAAAGAACACAAAGTAGCAACCAAACATTATGTACCTAGATCTGTTAGGCCACAGAGAAGAGAAAGCCCTCTGATGGGAATGTAGTCCTGTCAGCAGTTCTAGATTTGGGAGTCTGTGGGGAGTGGTTTACTGAGTTCACCTTGCATTAGGGTACATTTTGATCTCTCCATAGTTTCCATTATATTTGTCTGTAGTTGGGCCTCTGTGGGAAGAAAAAACAAGGCCAATTCACTTGTGGTGAATGAGAGGTAGTAAAATATGATGACCTATCGTATTTTCTCGTCCTCAGCAGCCATGTTTCAGTGCAATCTCTTAGCAAATTGCAAGCGATAACCCGCTTTTTAAAAGCACGTTTTTTCAGACTGCACAAAAAGTCTTGAAGTTTTTGTTTATTGATAAAATAAAGTTGCATTTAACATGTTTCAGTTTCAAATTTTATGTATGTTGCAACTTGTGTACTTTTGACTTCCCCATAACCTACCAATGAAAACATTGGGATGCACTTTTATCATTTTCTATTTTTTCCACCTGAACCATTAAGCGAGTGATTTATACCATGTAGAATTGTTTGAGCACTTTGTTTTGAAAGCTTTCGCCTTTTCTGAATGCCTTTTCTTCTATCTGTAAGTGCTGAAAAGTTACAACATTCCTTTAAAAATGCTTTCACCGTCTTCTCATTCCAGCTAGTTTCTTCTAAGGGGCATGTGTAATTTGTGTAAATAAATTTCCAATTATGTTTTTGCAGTAGATTTTAAGTATTGGTAAATGGCTTGAACGGAAGAAAGGTTTGTTGACATTCATAAAATATTAATGATAGTTTCTGTTTCTATAGCCTACATTGACAAACTTTTTTTTTTTTTTTTTCTTCTGCACATTTTCCATGAAGTATTTATTTTTGCCTCAGAACATGCTGCTGTTGAACACTGTTCTTATCTCCATGGAAGATCTAGCATAAATTGTGAGAAGACATGTTCAACGTTGGTACAGGCCCCAATCCAGGCTGGCAGGAACATCACACTCTTGCTGTTCAGTGCTTACTCAGAATCTCAGAGGAACACCATCTGGCACATAAATAGAAGCTTTTATCCACAAACCTCAAGACAATGATTGCTTCTTTGTGTTCATCTGTGAAGGAAATTTTCAGAACTGGCACGCAGGAAGAGGTTTACAGTGGCTGAAGTGCACTCAGGGTTTTATTGAAGCAGCCGCCAATTCGGCCGTACTCAAAGGATGGCCTTTGTCCTTTTACATTGAGTATTAGAAACCAAACTGGGTGGATTCATTCGTTTGATTTATACTTTGATGGGCAGCCTTGAACTCATGGACCCGTTGATGAAGTCTCCAAGCTTATTTACCTTTTCAGAAACATCTGTTTTGTCTATGTGGCACATTTACTTTTTGTAGTACTCTTTCAGTATAGGTATGTCCTGTGGTCACTTTGTTTTGAGACCCTAAATCAGGAGGCTGTTGAGCAATGAACTGTATACATGTTACTGACATTTCTGCCTTTTCCCAACGCACAGCTGTAGCTCAACATCCAGAGGCTCCTCTCTGCCAAAGCAAGAGTGAGTTTGTTTTTGTAATGGCGGGGAATCGTATCAGATGGCAGTTTTTTAATCGACTCATGTGGCACCCTGCTACCCTGCAGCTGAGCAACGGAGTACTTTTCACATGGAGAGATTAATGTGTACGCACACATTCTTACACACATACTTGCGCAATGTCAGGAGAACGTAAAGACTTTTTATTAATCATCCCTTTTCCGTTCTCTCAAAATCCTTTTCCACTGCATGGTGTCCCTTCGTTTTACAAAGGCGTAGTGTTACACTGTGGTAACTGAAGGATGCTCCGGTGCGAGAAAGAAAAGGGAGAAGGGAAAAGAAAGCTGGTCAAGGTACAGAGAGAAAGAAAAGAAAATGCAATGGAATAACATGCAGCTGAAAAGTGAGAGGTGTAATCACATTCGGTGACTACTCTGCTGTACCATCTGGTGCAGTGACTTTCCACTGCAGCCCTTTGGTCCGCCCTGTGTTTATGAATACTGGGCACACACTCAAATGGACTCGTCACAGGACTTCACCTTTGTGTCTGTGGATTGCAAAAATGGCATCAAAGTTCATGCCTAGTTCACTGCTTGAGTGCCTTTCAGTGCTTCATTGTTGGAAAGGTCAAGCTGGTTACCAAGTCTGCTGATCTTATATTGTCCTTGGGGGAAGTGTGCAAAGGTGTATATAATCATTGAAAAGGGAACGGGTTGAATTTTAATGATATGGAAAATTTCAGAAGTAGTATTACGTAAGTAAAGGCTACTGAAGAAAACTAAAAGGCTTAGAAGATTTCCTTCTGGTCTAGTTCCTCAGGTCTCAGAATGAGAGATCTCTGAAGTGCTCATCTTAAACATTGCTTCTAGTTTCCCTCTTTTAACAAAGCGCCATTGTGGATCATATGTCACCAATGTTTCTGCTAGCTAAGTGTGAACCTTATTGTCTGAAGGGGCTTTGTGTCTGTTCTTGTGACTGTCCAGAGGAGAATATAAAAATGAACCCCATCCTGTTCTTTCACCCATGTTTCTGTCGCTAGTCGGCCTCATCAGAAAGCATAAAGAAGGCCTACAGGCTCATTAGCTGTCAGACAGAGGGCAGCAAAGCTGATGCCTGTCTGTGACTAGATAATGTTGTCTTTAGCTTCTTTATGTGAGTTTTACAATGAGTATCTTGTGAACATGGGGTGTGGATTATCCTGAGACAAACAGAATTAGGCTAAACTTACATGACCATTGTTTTTGCCATGTTATAGTCTGACTTCATCATAATTCCCATCACCTGAGACCAGCCACTATCTTGTCTCAAGCCACTGTGTGAATGGCAGTGTCAGGCAGCTTGATTAGGGGATTGCTGATTGTTGCAAACGTCTACTATGTCTGTCACAATTATTACATTATTGTCTGACCACACTTAATTGAGAGAGCCACAAATATTTATGGTGACTGCAATTATTTTTCGTGGTCCTCAGTCTCATGATCATAATCATATTGTGTCACAAGAACCAGAATGTTAAATGGATTAGTTTTCATCAGTCAGCTTAAGAGAAATAATAAAAAAAAATAGCCTTAAGAAAAACATGTAAGCTCTGCTTGGCTGTGCACATGATTTTATGTAACTGTAGATACTCATGATACAAGGTTGTGTGCATGCACCATCATTTTATGTCTGTGCAAAGTATGGTATGGGTATGAAAGCAAACAAAATTAAATTATCACAGTTTATTTATATGACAGTCATCTGTATTTAAAGGAAAGAAGTCATTTGAATAAACATTTACTTGTGGTACATTTACATATATTACATAGCAGCATATTCTGTAATACATTAAGGAAGGAGGGGATTCTTTCTATCAGTTTCTTTGATTTCAGTTATTTAAGGCCCATAAGGCCTGCTGTTATAGCCTGGATATTGCTGTTCTAGTTCTCTGATGAAAAAGTCAAAGGACGCTTACATGCTTATTTTTGGCAGTCCCCTCGGGTTCATCAGGGCTGTTTATTTCAGTTCGGTATTTAAAACACTGTAGATTGTGATGCTTTGTTTTTCCTGTCCTGGTTCTGGCCTGTTTCCCCACTGGAGGCTTTCTCTTGAGAGTCTAGGTTACAGTACTGATCAAATGTCTTTCCAAAAGTTCAGAGACTCTATTTCCTTAGTGTTATTTCAGACCTGAAGACTGTTAGAAATGTGGCAGTTCTGTGATTGTTGTTTGTGAGGTTCTTGTTATCCTGCCATCAGATTTCCATCACGTGTACTATTTATTATTTCTGACTACATCGTGATAGTGGGGTGCTCTCCAGTGCAGTTGCACGCTGCAAGGAGTGTACAGGATGTATTTAGTAATAGAATTGAATTTAGTGAGGGAATTTGCATGTCCTCTGCAGTTTAGAAAGAGAGTGAGGAAAGTTTACATGAGCAACTAAAAATGTAAGATGGAGCTTTAACTAGTGTTTAATTACTTACCCACACCCACTTAATCCTGCTTCACTTTTAGTGCAATTAGGTTTTGTCTTGTGTCTAAAATAGATTTTTGAATATGGGGGCACAGGATTACTTAATCGTTTATTTGCTTACTGAACTGTGCAACTGGATTGATACCAAAAATACCTCAACTGAGGATCAGCTGTTAGCGGTTAGCTGATGCAACTGCTGACTTAGTATATCTTGGTTCAGGTCTCTGGCAGCTGATGAGTTGAGAGAAATTAGGAGAATAAAAACACTAAATTGTAATATCCATAAGCACCAATGGAATGGCTCATGGATTTTATGCAAGTCGTGTCTAGCATGAGTCCATTGCTCAAGCTACATACTGCTACAAAGATAATGTCTCAAACAGTTCTCATTGAACAGTGAGCATATCAGGTTTTTCCTTCCCCTCCAGCTGTCTGACCAAAAGGGATACATGATTCCTTTCATGCAGTTCTTCTTCACGTCAGTGTGAGTGGACACCGTATACAAGAAGGTGAATATTTGACAACTTGGAAATGAATGGCCACCGTTGGCGTATTCGCTTATGTATGGCTCTCATGTCTAAAACGTTGAATATTTTAGCTGGTAAAAATGCCTTTAGAGACGTATTGCCATGTTGTGAAGTTATTATACTGTACCAGGGCACTCACCCAGCCACCCCTCAAATTCTAAGTAAAGTGTTTCCCTGGCACAGTGCCTGTATTCCTCACTGATGTTGTAGCACTCCAAAAGTGGCATTACTTGGCTCTAAGCGAGCCTGCTTTGCTGGCATGCTATTTGGCTGCTGTCCTGCACCCACACTGTCTGTATGGTTTGATGTGGCGATGGTGTTTTTTCCTCAGAGAGCATCTGTTATGTTGGTCTCGGCTTTACAGTTAGGATGCATCTATAATATACTATGTATTTAACATGCACACAAATGAGAGATGAATTATTGCTTGTGTGAGGTCCGGTACAGTACGTTTTAGCATAGAGCCCATCACGAATCAGTCATGTGGCTCAAATGTCCTTGAATAACATCGACAAGTGATTCAGCATTAAATGAACGATGAATCATTTATGCTTCGGTTCACTTGTGTAACGTGTAACACGTGCTCTGTTTTTCAGCGTTACCTTAAACATGTGATAACTTTGTTCTGGATGAATATGACTGGCATCAAGGCTCAGGATGTGTGTGCGCTCTTCTGCTGTGCCTGCTAATCATCACGACTCTCCAACAGTTCGAGCAATTGGTGCTATTAGAATGCTGCATGTGTATGCATGTGAGTCTGTATCTCTCTGTGTCTTTCTCTCACACACAAAACCCCTGCATCACCCTCTTACATAACACATCATTTCACTTTGATGTGCTCAGGCCTGGGTATGTGCCCCTTTGCAGTAACATATTGCCACTCTTTTTATTCCCAGAAATGGAGCTTTTCTCCTGTAATCCACAAATCCACCCATATTATCTCTCAGATTAAAATACCTCACCCTCTGCACTTAGTGATCCCTGTCATTTAAAAGGGAAACAAACTGTATGTGCTGAGTTTCAGCTCTTAATGATGTTATCTAAAGCCTTCATCTCTGTTTTTCCAAAATGTTGTTGTTGCTTTGGTTAGGTCAAGATAGAACAGTCCAGATCAGACTGACCTTGTTATATTAAGACACATGAGAAGCCTGAAGGAGTCCATTTCAAAGCTGTAGTCTTCAGAGTGCCTTCAGAGTTCCTAGCACTGAGAGGTGTAACGGTGCACGGTGCAAAACTGGTACAGGGTGCATTGTGGAGAATGGACAATCTATTAATAATACCATCTAATGCAGCTGCATTGTTTGAGTTCCAAAGTTGGCAAACTGTTAGCACTAATTAGTAACTCAGTCCAGCATTTCTCCTGCTTCCCAGCTCTTAGCGTTGTTAGTATGTTGTACGACAGCATGATTAGTCAGCATTTTTCTTTATTCAGATTTTAGTAAACAATGAAATCAGGTCTTTGGGTCTTTT
Source organism: Pygocentrus nattereri (assembly GCF_015220715.1). Taxonomy (NCBI): domain Eukaryota; kingdom Metazoa; phylum Chordata; class Actinopteri; order Characiformes; family Serrasalmidae; genus Pygocentrus; species Pygocentrus nattereri. Next base: position 40,339,787 of record NC_051211.1, on the reverse strand, counting down.
TATTTCCACAAAGTGTTCACATATGTGCTTTTCTGACCATTTTGAGATGATTCCTAACACTGAAGCAGACGTGCACCCAAGCCCATTGAGTACATGAGTTGAAGCTTAATCAGTAAAATTGCAGTTGTAGGATATTGCCATTAATTTGATTGGGGTAATCAATTTTATCTTGTAAGAGAGATTGGGATTTTGTGAATATCACAAACTTTACCAGCCATGGCTGAGGTGTCTGTAGCCACTTAGCTTAGCCAAGTGGTTCTGAGCATCGGTCCTGGAGACCCTTGACCTACACAGTTTCAACATTTTCTTGCCCCAGCTGATCCACTTAATTATCATGAGCTTGCTGGCCTGGATTAGATATGTGAAACTGTGCAGGTCAGTCCAACTCCCCAGGACAGGAGTTGAGATGCCTGGCTTATCAACCATTTTGAAATTGCATGAGAGCTGATACAAGGCAGCGTTTTTTCCAAGATGCTCGACAGTCAGGCGCTGTGGTTTGAGGATGTCCTGAAATGCACACCATAATATGGGAAGCTTTTTATATTGGCATGATATCTGCATGGCGTGCCTTCCGAGTGACACGCGACAGCATATGCAGCATGATCTGCCTCTTCTCACTCATGCGTCCTACCTTTCTAAGCTTTCACACACACAATGAGCCCATTGTCAGGGACAGCGGTGGCAGCAGGTATCCTTGGCAGAGTCTACTCTCCCGGGCCTGAAGTACTGTAATCACCTAATAAACCCTCCCTAAAAAAGGACCAACACACACAAACATGTGCACGAGAACACTGCAGACCACATAATGACCTGGTTAGAACGTTGGTCCAGCCAGGCCACCATTGGCTCTCGATTCAAACAGCTGTATTCATTCCAGGCTCGGAACAATTAACAATTAAAGGAGTGATGGGTGAGGAATTTAAAAAAAGGGAACAATTGTGCATTGTGCTTGACGGGCAGCGGGACCAGTCGGGACTGGCCTTGAGTAAAGCGGGTATAAAAAGATACGGCCCAGCACATGGGTCCTTCTTTCTGTACTGCCCTCACACTTCATTTCCATCCCTCCATCATGTTGAAGAAAAAGAAGGATGGAGAGAATGGTGAGCCTTCTACGAGGAAGGTAAGAGGAGCAATTTTGCCAATGGGCTGTGGAACTTAGGATGCAGGAGGTGCCTCCTTAGGCTCCTTTTTCAGTGACTGCCTGCAGACTAGGGCTAATGATGCCCTCAGTTTGTGACACTAGGTTTACAACTAAGTATTTTCATGATATTTTTAAAGAAATTATGACTTCATGTCATTGAAAAACTGATTAGGTGTGCTAGACGTTGGTTGTTCTGGTGTGGTTTAAATAGAATAGTCTTACCCCTACTTCAGATATAGTTAATCAGCCGAGACATGTTTATGTCTGAAGTTTTATTCTTTTAATTCTGCACAGGAGCCATCAGGTTAAAAAATAAGAATTTCAGTGACTTAGGTGTTCGTTACTGCTTAGCTACGTTAGTCTTGTAGCTCCTATGCAAAACTGAAGGAGCGCCAAACATGTCTTGGCTAATCAATCACATTTGAACCAGTTCCTTTTAAGCTAATTGTGGCCTTTGGTGTTGAAACAGTACATTTGCATTACAAAGCATAATTATTAGAATGCAGCTCATATTGTTAATGCACTTTGTCTCATTTCTCAAACACAGTACAGTCAAGGTGTTACAGCCCTATGACAGACATGTGTTAACAATGAATAGCTATCAAGTCATCAGCAGTCAACAAGCCTGTGTCCTGTGGCCTGTAGCATGGAGGTTGTCCGGTCTCTCACAGCGCTGCTGACCTCACTCAGCCCTGACCTGTCAGCACCCTCCACTTTTCATGGCTAACTGCCAGAGTTCCAAATGGAGTATATTTACCTGTGTTAGCCTGACGCTGGTGGAGGCCTCATTGTGTGTGGAATTGTGTGCTGATGTGCACTGGATTATGCGTGTAAGTGGAGGCTGCAAGTTGTAAAGTGAGAACCTGCACATTTATTTTGGGTGTGTCTGGCTATTTGAGCATTTTAGAAGCATGCAAGGGGAGTTATGTGCATTTGTTCTGGCTTATTTGTGGGGAACGTTCACACTTGTCTTTTCTGGAGTCACTATATCGCCTCCTTTGAGTGTCACTGAACATTGCTTTATCAGTTTCTCGTCTCAGTTTGTTCCTCTGAGGCTGTACAGTACATAGTGTGAGCTTGCAGTACAATAAAAGTTACCACTTCATAAAACATTGATAACGAGAGGTCAGATTCAGGCACTTTGTTTCATGTGGCCCTTCTTTTCCCATATGAGTCAAGGCCTTCTCTGTTTAATCTGAGCTATTGTGTTACAAAACCTCTTCAGTCAGTGAGTCGAAACCAGTGATTGGGTCCTATACACAAAAGGCCTTGCGTGATTCAAGGTTTCTCTGCGTATGTGTGTGAGAAACGGAGAGACTGTGTGTCTGAGTCATGGCTATATCCTCAGTGCGCCGCACCGCATGTGGGCTTCTTTGCATGACTCGGAGCTTTGTTCTTAACCACGGCTGTTCCTGCTCAGCTTAAAAGCACCACTTCCCCTATAGGCTTTAACGGAAAAAAACACAGGCTTCACTCATATATCATTTTCACTGATTAAAAATATCACTTTCTGGACTTATTTGGCTTTTCTGAACTTATCAGCAGTAGAGGAAATGGATTGAGGATTTTCATTTAGAGTTATAAGGGAAGGTTTAGCACTGTGGTGGCAGGGAGAAGGGAGTGCTCAGAAAGGGCAAATTTTCTGATTACTTGCCACTTTTTTAATTAAAGGTTTAGAACTTCAGGGGATACTGTTCATTCATCAGTAGTTTTAGTAGACTGGTTATCTGTGTCACAATCTGTGGGAACTGTGTTGGCGTCTGAAACTGTATGTGGAAGGGTTTTTGAGACATTCTGTTTTTACATATGAGATTTCAAGACCATTGCATGATTAAATTGCTGTTGATCTGCTGTTGGTGTTTCATGATCGTTGAAATATAACTCATTGAATAGATCCTATAAATTAATAATTGCCATTAATCATCACTAATCATCACTGATCATCTTGCATTCTAATACTACTTTGATGTGGTTGTTGATGCATGGGCTTATGCAAGAGTGCTGCTTTAAAATCTCTTGATGGAGTAGAGGATTTGAGAGCTGCTGTTCATTCAGATAATACCATCAGCAGAGGCAAGCCACGCTGTAGTTTAATCCTCACACAACTCTGACGGCATTTCCTTCCCAGCAGCTGCCACCCCACGAATATTAACTTGAGTTTACCAACATATCAGCCATTACTGCAGGCTATGTCCCAGTGGCTGCTGTTGCTGCCCTTGTAAGTAATTGTAATTAAGTAGGGCTGTAAAGTTTCAGGCAGGATGATCTCAGAGTGGTTTTAGAAGCTGGTCGTTTTGTTGTAGAGTTGGTTGTTTTTTAGTCTGTGCCTCAAACATGCTGCCCACCTGTATATATGTATATGTATATTTATTTATATATTTCATGCTAAGCTGGCCATAGCTATCAGAATTTCATCAGTTACATCCGTGTATACACACATTTGGTTTTTAACAGTCTTACGGTGAAGCAAATATATGTTTATGCTGGCCAGCACCAGCAGCAGTTTAAGAGCAGTCACTGGATTGACCAAAATTTTGTCCACAACATTTTGTTTTAAAAAGTTACTCAATATGTGTTATTTGAAGCATTAATGAAATATGACTTATTGCCGGCAGACATACAACTCCATCAGGGGGAATATTTTTCTTGCAGCACCATTTATGCTAAAAGATGGGTCGCCTTGAATAGTTCCATCATACATATATACATACACACACACACACACACACACACACACACACACACACACACTCACACTCACACTCTCACCAGCCACTTTATTAGGTACATCTTGCTAGTAAAAGGTTGGACCCCTTTTGCCTTCAGAACTGCCTTAATTCTTTGTGGCATACTTTCAACAAGGTTTTGGAAACATTCCTCAAAGATTTTGGTTGGTTATTTGAGTTACTGCTGCCTTTCTATCATTTCGAACCAGTCTGCCCATTCTCCTCTGTCCTCTCACATCAACAAGGCATTTTTGTTCACACAACTTCTGCTCACTGGATATTTTCCCTTTTTTGGACCATTCTCTGTAAACCCTAGAGATGGTTGTATGTGAAAATCCCAGTAGATCAGCAGTTTCTGAAATACTCAGACACTTAAATCACCTTTCTTCCCCATTCTGATGTTCGGTTTACACTTCAGCAAGTTGTCTTGACCACCTTTACATGCCTAAATGCTTTGATTTGCAGCCATGTAACTATTTGTGTTAACAAGCAATTGAACAGTGTACCTAATAAAGTGTCGTGTGTGTGTGTGTGTGTGTGTGTGTGTGTGTGTGTGTGTGTGTGTGTGTGTGTGTGTGTGTGTGTGTGTATATATATATATATATATATATATATATATATATATATATATATATATATATATATATATATATATATATATGAGTATTGTATATAAAACTTGTTTGTCTTTTTGTTTCTGTCATTTATACTATTTGAAACTGCCAGCTGCCCTTTACATTGATTGAACTTTTCATTACCAAATGATCAGTAGGACACTTGAAAAGCGAAGTATTTTAGAAAAGACAAGTATTTTATAAAGTTGCATTAACAAATGTTAAATTAAGAAAGCTTTTTTCCTTATACTATACTGTTACCATTACTGTTTTGGAGATGAAAGGTTTTCTTATGACAGCGTCAAAATGTTGTATCAGATGTTGTATCAGTGATGTGTCCCTTTTCTCTTTCTTCACTGTGCACAGCAGATACAGTTTGCAGACCAGAAGCAGGAGTTCAACAAGCGACCTACCAAGATAGGCCGCCGATCTCTGTCTCGCTCCATCTCCCAGTCCTCTACAGACAGCTACAGCTCAGGTATGAAAATGTGTACACACACACACACACCTACACTCTGGTTCAGTAAGTGCCATCACCCACACTCTCACCGACTTTCACTTTACAATGGGTCAAGTGTATTGAGAGCTCCAGGATTTTTGTATGTCTGTGTGTAAGAGAGAAGGAGTTTCATTGGGCCCTTATAGTCCTCTTTAGGAGGGTTAGACCAACAGTGATGGAGGAGAACATACTTTTAGAGGGACAAAGGATGTTGTAAGTCGTGCTATAAACATTGAGGCCACAACGCAGACACACAGTCGGTGGAGCTGTTAGTAGTGTGAGTCTGGATTTGTTCTCACAGACCGATCTCTGTCTCTCCAGCTGCCTCTTACACTGACAGCTCAGATGATGAAACCTCTCCTCGTGACAAGCAGCAGAAGAACTCCAAGGGCAATGGAGACTTCTGCATCAAAAACATCAAACAGGCTGACTTTGGACGCAGAGAGATTGAGATTGCTGAACAAGGTAGGCGGGAAATCGCCTGTATTCATAAAATTCATGGAGTTTAGGGCTGACCTCAAAGGACCTTACAGGCACAGTGTAGACATATGGGTAAGTGAGGTGTTCATGTGGGTTAGGGCTACATGATATGTATAAAGTACCATAGTGTGATTTGTATTGATTAGGGCTAAGACAGCTATTCAACATTTTTGTTGATGTCAGCAATAAAAAAAAAAATCTTGCCTATCTTTTTTTGCTTTAGATTTTCAAAGTGAATTCCAACCTAGAGTGAGTTAACAACTTAACCTGAAGAGGGCAGCAGTTCACTTGGTGTCGTACCTATGTAAGAAGGTGCTGAAAGAAAAAAATGAATTATACTTGAAAATTGAAAAAGAAGTCAGGTGTGGGAGCATTTTCTTAAAATGAAGCATGAAGTAGTCATATGCAACATATGCAAGTTTGACTTGGCTTTCCACGGAAACAGCGTTGCTTTCAGCCACTAGAAATGAAAGCATCCTAGTGACTATTCTGAAGCAGCAGAACTGTCAGTAAACAGTGGCTTTACTTCCATGCTGGTGTTCTGATGAACTTAACTGCTCTTGGAGGAGGCACAGTTTACCCTGTACGTGATTTGTCAGAATGAGCTGATGTTCTTACAAACATTACCAAACGTCAAACTCAGCTTGTCGAGTGAACTAGCACGTTGAACTGTAAACCGGTTAAACGATGCTGCTGCCTGAAGCTATAACATCAACATATATATTATTAAATGACTTATTTTCAGTTATTGCATATTACTTAATGTAGCTCAAAAATTAAACAGAAGGCAGGCTTAAGAAAAGTTCCACTTTTTTTATGTAGTTGCCATTTGGTTCTTGATTTGGTCCAGTACCTCAGTTTGTCATATAAAAAAATGTTGGGCTGTGTTACAGCTCTTCACATTTACAGGCCACATTTAAGCCATTCATCATTTATTATTCAGTGGGATGGACCCTGTTGTTGCGGCAAAGAGATATCCTGCCTGTACAAAAACTACCTATATTATGTGGAGGTTTTAGGTCAAAGTACTACAAACACAACATTTTTGTTTTTTTTTTTTGTTTTTTTTTTGTCTGAAGTTGTGCCATCACTTCATTTACTTCATTGTCTGCATCAGTGTTGGGGACCATCTCAAAATTACATTTAATAAAAAGTATGGAAAAAAGAGAAAAAACTACCTACCTCCTTGTTGAATTAAAGGCCTGCAGCCACACTGGCCCTTTGTGGATGAGAACAGGTAACCAAGAATTATATCCAATCTGCAGTCTACCTTCATAACAGTTAGCAAGTGATATTGTGCAGTCTTAAAGTCTCAGTTTTTTATGTTTTAATTAATTGATTTGTAAGTAGTATTCATAAGTAAGTATAAGATAAAGACATGCTGACTAAACACTGTAAATGAAAGAAGAAAGTTATCCACCACCAACTAGCCCTGCATGAAAATGTGCTCTAGTGTTCTTCCTGCTCTACTGAGCGGCCCATATGCTCACACTGTACTGAGAGGCTGCGGGGTGCTGCCTACTTCACCCCCTTAATAACCATCCAACCAAATACTGATGGAGTACACACACATTTAGACATGCACACCATTTTCTATTCTCTCCTGTACTGTGCTGTTCTGTAACCTGTACATCTTTCTGATGTTCTCTTTTTAGAATTTGGCAATGGCCCCCCAAGCTCATGTTTTCAACATTGCTAGAATCCCTTCTTTACATATCAAATAAATGTGACAGCAGCACTGAGAAATCGCATTATTATGCCTTTAATTTTGAACGAGCAGAGCTGCATATCATCTTGATACTGTGTATGAATGTTAGTCTCAAGGTCATAAACAAGTGTGTGCGTGTATGTGTGTGCACGCTCTACAGAGATGCCAGCTCTCATGGCTCTGAGGAAGAGAGCTCAGGGAGAGAAGCCCCTGGCTGGAGCTAAAGTGGTGGGCTGCACTCACATTACAGCCCAGACTGCTGTGAGTAGCCTCTGAATGTGATCCCACTTAAATCACACATGTCTCATTGAATTAGCTCACACAAATCATGCCCTTGTCTGACTTCAACACGTTTTTGTGTGATCGTATAAAACCAGGTGCTGATGGAGACCCTTTCCGCTCTGGGGGCTCAGTGCAGGTGGGCTGCGTGTAACATCTACTCTACTCAGAACGAGGTGGCAGCTGCCCTGGCAGAGGGAGGTGAGTCTCCTTCATATTCAGTCCTTCCTTTGCAATCTGTCCCTCTCACTCGCTTTAACTCTTTCATGTCCCCTCTCTGGCAGGTTTCTCTGTATTTGCTTGGAAGGGGGAGTCTGAAGATGATTTCTGGTGGTGCATTGATCGCTGTGTTAACCTAGAGGGCTGGCAACCTAACATGGTGAGAGAGAGAGAGAGGAAACTTGCCACCCTATCTGCCATTTCATAAAAAGCTAATAATAATAATTATACTTATTTTACAGTGCATCTCATAGAAACAAGCAGCTCAGTGTGCATTACAGAGGAAGAGTAGTCCAAAATACGTATAAAAGAAGATAATTATATAAAATATATATATGTTTTGTATTAGTTCTTTTTCCCCCCAATATGTTCAGAACTAAATTTTGCAATACAATGCCTTATTCAAATTTGTTCCCCAACTTTTTAAAGTTCTTCAACTTTTGGATGTGACTGCATATAATAAAAGAATAAGTCATATAATAAAAAGACAGACCACCAGTCTTCATTTGTCAAATCTTTCTCAGATTCTGGATGATGGCGGGGACCTGACTCACTGGATCTATAAGAAGTACCCAAACATGTTCAAAAAGATTAAAGGCATTGTGGAGGAGAGTGTGACTGGAGTCCATAGGTGAGCAGTGAGCCTCATAAAATCTCATTAACTGCATACAGTCCTGAACCTCTTCAGCAAGCATAGTATTGTGGATGTTTTAGCCCAGTAGTTATTATGTTAGCACACATACACTGAGTGTGTTATTATATCCTTGTTTATAGCTGTATCTACCCATGGCTCTTCAGTGTCTCTGGCGTTTTATTCCTGATAATATACTGCCATCTACTGGTGTTGTATAGGAATTCCTTCATCTGATTTATGGAACACAGTGTACTATTACTGCAGGGGGTTGACACTGAAGCGAGTTTAATGTGAAACGCAATAAGATCAGAGGCACTTTTAAAAGAATGTTATTTATTATTTTATTGATTTTATTTTTGCTTAATGGCCAATTACAACAAATACTATGATCCCATAATTGGTTATATTTATAGTTATCGACTAACTTGCAGTGTTTCTCGCTTAATAAAACACCATTGCCTATACAGGCCTTTAATAAAATCCCATTAAAAAGAGAATCTGATTAGGATATGTGTGTTGTGTAGTGTCTCTCTCTCTCTCTCTCTCTCTATATATATATATATATATATATATATATATATATATATTCGCTTTATTTCTTCTCTTTGTGACTAGATTATATCAACTGTCCAAGGCTGGGAAACTGTGTGTGCCTGCCATGAACGTCAATGACTCTGTCACCAAACAGAAGTTTGACAACCTCTACTGCTGCCGGGAGTCCATCCTGGATGGGTAGGTTAAGGGTTATTAACTGACATAATAATGTTACTTAATTATATGCATATCTCTTTAATATTACATGTAATCAAAACCAACCTGTTCTCCAAATGTCCCAAAAAGTCTAAAGTCCAGCTCATACTTGCCTTAGCTGTCTGTATTGACACAAATGTTACTGGTGTCAGAATAAATGTTATGTTTTTATTTCCATAAATATTTCTGGTATCAAAATTACTAAAAACTTTTGATGCTGTAAACTAGGGGTGAGAATCTCTAAGCACCTCACGATTCGATTTGATTGTGATTCAGAGGGCTGCAATGTGATTATAAAACGATTATCGTTTTTTTTTTTTTTTCTATACAGGATTTATATTTTCCTGCTGTCTCAGGACTTGGTATTTTTAAAGCAAATACTTGTAATGATCCATAATGAATTTACTTCCAATATCTTTTATTAATAAATCAAGTTGAAGTGATGTAGCAAGTGAACTTGAAGGCTTTCATTCACTGCTATTGCTTGAAGCACATGAGACACTGCTGCTGCTCATCTGTGATAAAATGCAGTTACAGTGAAAGACCCAGTGGCGGTGGATGTCCACACAGCACGTTACAGCCGTCCTGCCTGTTTTCTTTAGTGTTTTTATATCTTAGGTTTTGGTATCCTTGTAGAGAGTGGGGGGATCGCTGTGTCAGTAAAATATCTTCGAAATGGGACAAGCGCAATATAGTGCGAAAGCCCTGTTTTGCTACGACTGAGACTCAGAGTGCGGGTCACCTAGCAACGATGCATTATTCGCATTCATAAGCGGCGCAGTTGGTTTCCTGGCAAGTTAAATCTGCAACAGGAGAGACTGTCAAACACTAGAAAGTTGTGAAGATGACGTCACTTCTCTTTCAAATTTTCTTTTCAAATTTTGCCGCATTTACATTTAGTGCATCAGTCAGAATTTAATGTGGAACGGGAAAATTCAAGAAGCGACTTGAGCCTCGTAAAAGAGTCGAACGTTGAGAGACTTTTTACAAAAAACTGATTTACTTTAGAGGAAAAGTTTTCTGGCGGAGACGGGAGGAAAGCGACTATAGCTGAGCTAAAGCTGAAAACAGAACAAAGGAAGTTCGGGTTTCCATTTATATTTTATCCTAACTTATACTAGGACATTATCACACACTGAGACATACTGGACATGAATGTTGTGACTGCCAAGGTGGTCTGATTTTTGTTGAAAGGACAAAATGGCTCTTCTTAACATTTGGGTTGTGACTCCTGACCTAACCTGGCTTTTAATGCAGAGCTGGTCGGACTTCTCGCTCATCCAGTTATGTTTTTGTTATGTGTGCAGAGTGTCCGGGCGCTGCACTTCCACGCTTCCAGGTTCCACCTTTTGTGTTCTGTCAACATTACATTAGAAATTATATATTTAGAAAATCGATTTTTGACATTTGCGAATCGATTCAGAATCATTCACATCTGCATCGCGATGCATCTAAGAATCAATTTTTTTCCCTCCACCTCTACTGTAAACGCATTTTTGTAGTTTGACCCTTTGAACCATCCAATGCAAAAGTCAGCTGCTCATGTGCTAAATGGTTCTGTTACTGACTCTGACTGTAGCCCTGTTGTTCAATTATAGCTTTTCAATGGCGAGTTCAATTGATGATTCTTTTGATAAAACCAGTGTTACTTCAGCTACTGCACTGATGGGAATTAGTTTATTACCAGCGTAATTCCAGACTGAACATTATTTACAAATAAAAACCACCCCTGAACTATGGGTAAATCAGTGAGAACAAACTAACAAAAGCTGCAGTTCCTCTCAAACAAAGCATAACATAGTGGTAAGAGAGCGAGAGGTTACAGTTGTGGAGCAGATGAATCCACTGACTGTGTGTATCAGGGTTCACCATTCATATCTGCGAAGGGCCAGCGTGTCTGCAGGCTCTTATTGTAATCAAGCTCATGTGCACCTCTTAAAACGAATCACTTGTTTGGCTGAGACCAACTGATTAAGCAAGTGGAGTAAAGTATGCTCCTACTGGAAAAAAATCTAAACAAATGTCATTAATCATGATTAACTATGTAATATAATGTCATTAATTAGTAGTTTGACAGCCCTAATAAATGTATTTGTATGTATGTCTGTGTGTAGTCTGAAGAGGACCACTGATGTCATGTTTGGGGGAAAACAGGTGGTGGTGTGTGGATATGGAGAGGTAAGAATGGTGTTATAGGGTAAAGCCCAGCACATAAAAATACAGATGGCCACTAGAGGGCACCACGCAGTCAAAAACGCATACATTTTCATGATTACATTGCTGCATTTGTGGTACTAGTTTGATTCTTGATGAGGACCTGACTATGACCCAGACTAAGACTAAAATTATAAATGCTGGATCACTATTGGTAATGCAGTGTAGTCTAAGAACAGGCTAAACCATGTGTCTGTGTGTCTGTGTGTTTAGGTTGGAAAGGGCTGCTGCGCTGCTCTGAAGGCAATGGGCTCCATCGTGTATGTCACAGAGATCGACCCCATCTGTGCCCTGCAGGCCTGGTAAGCCTCCAATCCAGAGGCACGGGGGGGAGGGGACCTGATACATAGGCACACATGCTTTTGTAGATAAGGGGGAAGGCGAGTGTGTCATATTACATTATTTACCTCCTCTGCACTGATAAGGGATGTGTGCTTTTTATCCTGTGGAATTGGGTCGTGTGAACAGCAGTATTAACACTTTATTGAATGGCAGCATGAAATCTAATGTGTTAAAGTGATGGTTTGCCCAAAAACTAAAATGCTCCCCCAACCCCCAGTGTAGCCGTTATTGTCACAGCAAAGACATGTTTGGTATCTGAAGTTTGAGTAGATGTCTGCTATACGACCTGAGCCCAACAAGGCTTGACAGAGTATCTGGGTTTGAGTCGGGTTCGGGACACGTTTTCACATGCAGTGTTGGACTCTGGAGATTTTGCACATGCATTTTCTGTGTTAAGTAGGCTTGTTAAAGTTCACGTTAAGTGTGTTAAGTATTTCTACAGTAGCGAGAGGAACTTGTGAAAGTTTCAATAATTTACATGTCAGTCTTAAAAGCACAAAAACAGGCTGTTTAATTTTTTAAGGGTTAAAGAGAAACTGGAAAATGGACAAGTAAAAATAATTTATAGTGGTCCTCAGAGGGAAAATGTACGAACAATGAAGGATGTGTAAATTTCATGATGAAAGGACTAAATGAAATGACCTGAAAGGACTAAATGAAATGACCTAAAATGACTTGGTGGGGGGGGGCTGGTTCCGTTGACTTATGTTAAAAGCAGTTTTTTTTCCTTTTCCTGTAAAGTTACCATGTTGGAGATAAGGTTTTCTTCCAACAGCAGCGACATAAAGATAATTAAAAAAAAATTGTAAGTGTATTACAGTTGTGTAAAATACCACTTTCAGGTCGGAGTTGGGTTTCAAATTAAAATTTCAACCTTGTGGATGCAGATCTTAGGCTTCAGTTTCATACCCATGCAGACCTTTATGTCATGTAAGGAATTATATTGTTATATAAAAATTGACAGCTAGATGCCTGAATTTTGTCTGTACTTTTGTGTGTTTTTAATGGAGAACAGTATGTCTGGCTGTGTCAGAATCCACATAAGCAAGTCTGTCTGAGATTACTTAACACGTTGGTGAGGTTTGAGACGAGTGTCCGGTGATTTAGGTATACAGTTTGCACAGTGCTTAACATGAGGTTATAAGCTTCCATTAGAAGTTAGCTACATACAAGACATAGCTCTAGTGCAAAACTAAGGAAATAAACTTAAACACTAAACATGTCTTCCCTGATTGGGCTACATTTGGGTTACAAATTTGATTATTGGCCAGACTATTGCAATGCAATATTTTTTTTCCTTCATAAGATGATTGGCTTATGGTTGGTATGAAGCTGAACCTCTGTGTCCTATAGCCAGTGTGATTTTCTCTTTACCATTGTCTCTTTACCTCTCAGCATGGACGGCTTCAGACTGGTCAAGCTGAATGAGGTCATCAGACAAGTGGATATTGTCATCACCTGCACAGGTTCGATTTACTAACTCTGTTACTTACTGACCACACCTCCTTCTAGCCCTCTGTCTCTCTTCTTGTTGAACCAAGCTACACTCACTGGCCAAGTTTGAGAGCAAGGTTTTTGTTTTTAGCACAGTGGCTCTAATTACTGTCAGTTCTGTGCTCTGATTTTGGCCGAGATTACAAGCTAATTGCCACTGAGATACTGCACGCCTCGGGCAATTTCACTGTTCATTAATTCTCCCGCAGTCAGTCTTGCACAGTCATTTAAAGCAGTTACAGAGACATAAGAACTAACTTTGAAGAGAGCAAACAAGCAAATTGAAATGATCATCCTCAACCTTAGCAATAGATAGATTTAAATGAGCAAGGCAAGGTTTTCTGTCTATATCTTATCAGTTTTAAAGCTGCACATTTATTCAAGAAGTTTTGTATTTTGTAGTATTGCTGTAATAATTTTATGCTTGTGTCTGTCTGATATATGTATCACTGTTGTGATCATTTTCTGTATTTATCTTTTTAATCTAAGGGTCTTATGGCCAAGTCATGGATATCTTTGATATAAGTATTTAGTGTTTTGTTGCATAGAATATAAACACATTAAAAAAAAATTCCACATGCACAGATGCAGGTACATGTTGTAGTCTTGCTCACTGTTTGAGTGTCTTTTTACATAGTTCTGAATTGCACTCAGTTTCAGTTGACCAGCTTATATTCTGTTGTGGACCAAGCACTGCACATCATTTGTAATAGTTGTTTGAGTGCATGTATTTGTCACTTACTAATGATTGTGGTGAAACACATTTGATTAATTGTACTTTACTGTACTCAATAATTATTTTTTAATTAATTAATCTTCTTAGCCACAAAAAGTTTTCACAAGCGTTATGCGGACAAATGAATATTGAATATTGTCGCTCCACCTTAAATGGTGTAGCAGTTAGGTTATAATCATATAAAAACTCTGACCATCACAGTCATCTCTGCTGTTGGAGTGACGAAAGGAGGTGTATCTTTACACCACTATATCTTTACATAGAGAACGGTTGTTTGCTGCTATATTAAAGTTTAAAATGTCGTATATATCACATTTAAGTTTTAGCAAAACTTGCCAACTCAGAATTGTTCGCATTGGTGGTGATAAGAACCAGACATTCTGAAGAGTTTAATACCTCTAAAAGCTCCCTCATAGAAAATTATTACTGGTTACAAACGGTTACAAATACATTACCTGTTGCCTGAGACATTGGTTTGTGATAATGAGAGAAGCATTTGGCCTAAAACATTTTTAATTCATTCATGGTGGAGATGTACTTGCAGGGCATTCTAAGGCAAAATAGTTCCCAAAGAAAAGTTACTTTTTTAAATGATTTATCACTGTTATACCATTATCAACATTACATACAACAGACCCACAAGCACACCAGCAAAAACTGAAAACTTTTAATTTTTGTTATCTTTTAATTTAGTATTTACTTTTTACTTTATATACTTGAATACTTGAATGTGTTCAAAAATGTGTGTGTGTGTGTGTGTGTGTGTGTGTGTGTATGTATGTATGTATGTATGTATATATATATATATAGACACATACATAATCTACACTGTGGTCTCCATTCTTCAATTTTTTATTTGGTAAGATTTTGACACGGTAGTCAAAAACCCAACTTACTTTCACCTAGATAGAATTTCTCTATATATTCCCTCTACTAATAGTAGTAATGAAAGTGCACAGTAATGTCAAATGTTAAAACGCTTTTGAGTCAATGATCAGAGGAAGAAAAGCAAAAATGTAAACTTTAGAGTTGATGTCAGTTTGGTGCCTCTATATTGATGATTGTACTGTTATACTATGGATGCTTTTATACTTTCTTAGCATACTGAAAAGAGCTCTGCTTTCACGGAAACAATTATTCTACTTACTCCTGCATATGTAATGACTCTGTGAGCAAGACCTGGAGAGAGATTGCTCCAGTCTCTTTTTTTTTTTCCAGATCAATATCACTTTCAGGGCTCTCCCCAACTGTACTGAATGGAATTAGAAATTGACTCTGAGGTGTGCTCATTTTTGGTGTGTGTTGCTCTTAGGTAATAAGAATGTGGTGGTGAGAGAAAACCTGGACCGCATGAAGAATGGCTGCATCGTCTGCAACATGGGCCACTCTAACACAGAGATCGATGTGGTGAGCAAACCTCATTGACCTCAGTCACTGTTTAGAAGAGATGTGCGCCCACATGCATGTTGAAAATAGTTAAAACGTAGGGATATCCCATTCTCCCTTACTTTACAAGCATTTGATTATGATTATGATGAAGATAAATTCAATTTGATATGATTTTGGTATTGTTTTTTAAAATTTTTACACACTGCACCAATGTGACTGGAGCTAACATGCACATTTCATGAAAAATAGTAAAGTAAATTTCAGGTAAAACAGTACAGTATTTTTTTTTGTGTATTTGTGTGTTTGTGAGTTTGATTTATTTTTGAAAGAATATTTTAATACATTTTAAACACAATTTTAACACTATTACAGTTCAACACTAGGAATGTATTGTTCTTATATAATATGAATTTCAGGCCAGTCTGCGGACCCCTGAGTTGACCTGGGAGCGTGTGAGGTCCCAGGTGGACCATGTCATCTGGCCTGATGGGAAGAGGATAGTGCTTCTTGCAGAGGTGAGGTCATAACTGACGCCATCTCAAATGCTTTTGAAAAAGTAAACATGAGGTTTTCATCTTTCATTTAAAGCAATGAACTATGAGAGCCAGTGCTTTATGGTGAATTTAGTTTCAGGCATGAGCCAAAGTCAAGTACCATACGCCATCTCAGCCGCCAAAAGCAGTAGCCTTTTACTGTTTAGATTAAGCCATAAAACTGTTTCTATTTCAGGTTCAGCTCAGGTTTTTCAGTATTTGCCTCTATTTTACATGAATTTTGGTTTGTTTTTACCTGAATGTTGTCTGAAAATAATTTCACAGCCCATCCTGTTTGCTCAATTGTATCCTGTTTTATCTAATTCTAGTTTGTTTAGTTGTTACTCTGTCAAGCCGCCTAAAAAGCTTGTTTAGCAGCAAGGACAGGTTAGAAATTTGATGTACTCCTGCTCTCACACTCCTCCTCAGAATCTGTGCAAACTGGCTGCAGGTCAAATATTGTCTTACCCATGCTTTCTATTGTATGGAATTTTTCTGCTGAAGTAGAAAATCAGTAATAGTTAGCTGCAGCATAAAGCAAGATGTTAGTTAGCAACTGGTACTCAGATGAGTGATACCATTATTGTTGGGGAAAAAAACAGCACAAGAGCAGATCTCAAGCAAACAAATTGTTTGTCGGAACTAACTGTTTTATAAAGCTCTGTAATCGCAGTGTGGTGCATTTCAGTGATGGTTCCTCTCTTAAAATGGTTAAAGCTGCAGTATGATAGTTTTAGACATTTGCCAAATTCTCAGGTGAAAATGCGTAATTGCACATGGCTTGAATAAATCTGGACGAATCTGATGTTGGTGAGCATGTTGAAAGAGAATTCAAAGAGAGCTCAAAACTGTGTCTTCCGAGGATGAATTATCTACTATTGTCATAATTTTTACATGGCTAAAATGTTTATTTGGCATTTGAGACCTAAACATCAAGCCAGACCTTTTTTTTGAGCATGTGCAAGTCACGTTAAAACATAAAAGATGACGTGGTCTGAAAAACCCCCATAATTCTGAATGAATTTTAAATTATTATTTCAGGCTTTTAAATTATTATTTCAGGCTTTACATCATGACTTGCAGCGCACAGACACAATGTTTTTGCATGTGTTTTCTTCTTCTTCTGACTAGTAGCACTAGTTCTTTGAATTTTAACAAAGCAATTCTTACATAGTGCAACCTTGAGAGAATTAAATGCATAAAGAGCAGTGATGTCTTCGTGTTTTGCCTTATTTTATTTATTTGGTTTTGTGTGTGTGTGGGGGTGTGTGTTATTTCCTAGGGTCGGCTCCTCAACCTGAGTTGCTCCACTGTGCCCACATTTGTCCTGTCCATCACAGCCACAACTCAGGTGAGAGGCTCAGGACAGGATTATTTTTATTCGGGGCACTGAACCCACACATCTTTGCCAACTTTACAAATGAAAACTTAGAAGTCCTTTAAAAGGGGAATTCCAGTTCTAATTTATTAAAATTTGTGCATAATTCAGTCATTCACAGTCAGTCAGTAACACAGATAAAACCATTGTATTTCAACAACCTGTGAACCTACAGTTCTTTTCTTGGTGTTATTGGCCTTATAACGTCCTGCATGTATCTCCCTTTTAGGCCAAAACAGGCCAAAAATTGTGTATCAGATATCAGGCAATGTATTCGTAACCATTTCATGTAATAACTTTCGGTGAGGGGACTTCTAGAGACTTGAAACTCTTCAGCCATCTGCTTTCTTATCACCACCACTGTGAACAATTCGGATTCTTTAAGTTTACTTGTTACTCTACAATTCACAACAAACCTGAATCCGAATTATTCGTTTATATCTTAATTACTGAATTAAGCAGAAATTTTGAAACATCACCTGCATTGCCTTTTAAGTCAATGACAAATGTGATTACTAGAATTTAAGATGTAAACTTTGTTACATGAAAAAGTTATTGTTACTGAAACATAATACTTTATACTGCATTACCCCCAGTAATGTGCTCATGTTTGTGTGTATGTTTACTTAAATGACATGGCTGTCTTTGCCTGGGTGTTCTGCAGCAGCATGTTGTCTCCAGGCTCTGTAGTGTGTGTGTGTGCGCTCAGCCCCACTGTTGTCATAGTAACCCAGTTTTGGATCCTTTCTCCCCAGGCCCTAGCTCTGATCGAACTGTACAATGCTCCAGAGGGCCGCTACAAACAGGACGTCTACCTGCTGCCTAAGAAAATGGGTAAGAGAGACACACACATACACATGAGCACAGGCAATGTCATGAAGACAGTTATTGTTGACTCTAAACTGCTCTTTAAATACAATTTATACCAAGTTACACTGGGTGTCTATGTAGATAGATATTATTTGCTGTCACTAATGGCAGTAGATGGTTTTTAGTAGCCGTTTTTCAGCAAATTGTGCTATAATGTAAGATTCAGCATGTCTTCAGACTCCTGTTCAGAGCTTAGCCATGTGGGCCCCAGCATGGGCCCTGCAGAGAGACGGAAGAATGAGGGAGTTGAATATAGGTCAGCCTGTCAGAGACTGCTGCTACTGCTCACTGCGCCATTCACTGCTATCTCAGTCTTTATAATCTTTCAGTTTTCTGTCTTTCGTTCCCCCTTTCTTGCCAATCCTGTACGTCATGAATAGCATAAATAAGAGAAGTTTATCTTGGGAGATGGCATGAGCACACAGGTGTTTTGTGTCTGGAAAAGGATAAATATGGGGAAGCTAATTACAGTTGGTAAAGACTGGAAATTAGGCGCTTATCACACATGCTCTCAATGATTGAAGCGGAGAGGTTATTCTTTTGTCTCGGCTTTCACTTCATTACTCATCCAAATTAGGCTTTCCACTTGCCAGCCTGGCACTAGCATATATTCTGTCCAGGTTATGAAAGCATTTCTTTAATCCAAGTCACTTCCTGTGTTTCGCTCTAATTATGTATTATGCTTTTTTCTGTGCTGTGCTTGGATGCCTGTAGCCACGTGTACAAGCTAAATGCAAGTTTACGTTCAAACTAGGCAAAAGTTAACCACCGCTATGTTTGTGTTTGAGCTCCTAAAATGTAAAGTTTCACAAAGTAAGTAGTTTCAGTGTAGCTTTAACTTATATCTCAAAATTGGCACCAGCAATTTAGTAGGTGTTAGGGCTAGCTCCAGTCTTTTGAGGGCCTCAAATAGGATTTTTGGGACCTTCCCCCCATCTGTAAAATTAGAGTCTAATTCATAACAATGACATCTACAAGCTGTCTAAATTACACACATTTGTAACTGGCTTCTATTAAACCACAGTTTAATTACAGATTCTCAGATTCCCTTTTCAGCTTTCTCAATCCAGGAGTCCGTCTCACAACACACTTTTTTTGATGACTCTGCTAACTTTAAGCTCAGGTGATCTTACCCTGGTGTGAGTAACGGCAGCTTTTTACTGCTGAAAATTCTTTACTTTCTACATAATTAGACAGTATAAGCTTTTTTTTGGGGGGGGTGACTCCTCATGTTTCACATAATTAGCTGTAGAATGAGTTGCCATCCTTTACAATGCGCATGCAGATTAATCACAGCCTGAGTATCTAAATCAGGATCAACAGTGAAAGCTGTTAACTGATGTAGTGAAACAAGTTAACTGCATCTGTGTTTTTGCGACCCTGAAAATTGTTCTGTAAGCCTGTCAAAGTTGGACCTGCTTCTTTAGATTAGATCCATGTTGTCCAACTACAAGCCAGACTAAGTGGCGTAATGTTAATGCTGAAAAAAAGTAACTTACCTCTGTGTTTAAGATTGGTCATCTTACGATGATTGACCAGTTGATTTTTTTTTTTTGGCATCTTAGACAATGTGCTCATGCACATGGCTGGTAGATTTGAGCGATAAGAAACCTTAAAATGAACCATCCTGTGGTTAATAATAATTGCTAAAGGGAGCCTTTGATTGACATGTACAGTAATCAGTCACAGAAAGGAACAGCCATGTGTCAAAATGGTGCTACTCTAAAACAACCCGGTCGAAAAGAGTGGCCCAACAGCTTCAAACAAAACTCAGAACGTTTTTTTTTTTTTTTTAACTTCAAACCAGCAATTGTATCTTGCACCAGAAGGCTTAATGTAGTCACAGTGTGCAGAGCAGGAAACTACTTACCAATCACATTTAGCATCAATAGAAGTTAAGGTCATTTTTGTAACATGGGCAAAATAGTGATTTAAAAAAAAAATTTTAAACAGTTTGTCTAATTTACTGTATTATATTGATGTGTGGTTCCTGTTATTACATGGATGCTGTGAATAGAGCAAAATATCAAATTTACAATCAGTGATCAGTTACCCTTTTTTCTTTAAACTAGGTTGAGTACTCAACTGTAAAGTCACTCAGAATGTCTGTCACTTGTTGACTGATTTGACTGGTGTGCTTTCCCTGAACTATGTGGTGCCATGTCCTACCTCAGGTGGAGGAAGGACACTGGAGGCAGGGTTGAGGGTTACAGAAGCTGTTTCATTTAATTTTCCACACAAAAAAAACATGAATAAAATCATGCTAAATCAAAAGTAGCCATCTCTCTGTGGTTACTAGATGTTTTTCTCTTTTTCTCAAACTTCAGTATGTTGAAGCTGCTGCTTGTCCCCCTCATCTCTGTTTGTTCCCTCTCTGCTCCTTTTTAAAGGGGCTCACTCTGCCAACGCCGGATCAGGTTCAGCCAGCTCTCATTAAGGGCAGCAAGACCTCATGAGCCAAAAGGGCAAAGAGAGCTGGTCACTCCGCCTCCTCGTCACCACCCATGCTCCACAGCTTGGCCATTGGAATCGAACGTGAGAGGCATACCCTAGCGGCCTTGCTGTGGAACAGGAAGTGGGACCGGGGAGGCGGTTTTCGTAACTTCTGTGCTGTCTTAATGGGTCTCGTCCTCCTTTCACGGTCACTAATGGCTCTTGCCGGTGTGTGAGGGTCCTGCACTCTCTTATGGCCATTGGTGGTGCCCATGGGTTGGATGACTGATGCATGTATATGTAAAACTGAAAGATGAATGTTAGTTACCTTACTGTGTCATAATCATGGCTGCAGTATTTTCTGTTTATGTCTGGATACTGTTGGGCTGCATACAGTGAAAATCATCACTCTGCGTTTTGTAGCGCACCTCTAAAGTTTTTATGATGCAACCAAAATTTTTCATGTTGCTAATTTTAAACTAACTACTCTGAATGTGTGGTTTAGGATCGATTTTATTCCCTAAATGACAATCAATCTTAGATTCAGCTGGTGAAGGTGTCTCCTGTTCTGTATTATCTACTTTGTTATTGCTGAATGCTGATGTGTTTTTGTGTAGATGAGTATGTGGCCAGCCTTCATCTGCCCACGTTTGATGCCCACCTCACCGAGCTGACTGATGAGCAGGCCAAGTATTTGGGCCTGAACAAGAACGGCCCCTTCAAGCCAAATTACTACAGGCGAGTAGCTGTTAGGAGCTTATAGAATATATTTCTGTGTATTTTCTCTTTTCCTTTAGGTTAGTTTAAAATTCTTTGTGCTTTAATGTTTTGTGTTACAGGTACTAAACCACCTGGTCTGTGGGAAATTGAAGAGAAATTTGGCGCAACTCATCAGCCCGTACCGTGCAAGGCTGGGGTTCAGCGTCTCTCTTTCGGGGGAGAGAGAGGCTCTGTGCTGACTGGCTGGAGCCAAGGATGTGGCTAATGATGCTGCGGCAGTGTTTATTTATTTTCTGCTAGAATAACATAACTCTAATCCTTTTACGAGCTGCTACTGCTAGTGGCCCATCCTAGCACCGTCTTCATGAAGATTTCACTGTTTCATCCTCTCTTAGCTTCATGTGTCAATAGTACGTAATCCATTTAGAAATCTTCTATTGTTTAACTATGACTAAGCTAATGTTGGAAAACCTAAAAAAAAACAAAAACAAAAAAAAAACAAAAAAAACAAACAACTAACTAAACAAATGTGCGTTCTTTAACCTTTTGATGATTTTGTGACGGACATGTACTTTGTCCTATTGTCTTTATTTTCTACTTCTGTTTACTTTTTATGAAATGGTGGGGTGGGACAAGATTACGGTTGGGTCCACAGAGTCCTAATCATAGCTTTTCTTTCCATCACATTATTAAAATGTGTTATTTTTTTTTTCTTTGTTTACTTTTTAAACTTGTATTGATTTTTACTAAAAATTTTAGAATTTTGTTCTCTTGGTTCAGAATTAAAGTAGACTAGTTAAAATTTTAACTGGATACTGATAGATGTGGGGCAGGGCCTCTTTCCCAGCTGTCACTCAAACTGGAAGAAAAAAGATTTCATTGGTGTCACCATCTCAATGTGTCTCCCAAAAATGAACGCACTGTTTCTGTGTTGTAACAAAGCCAGTATTGATGTTTTAAAATGTTCCTTATAAGCATTTCACAAATTCTCTAGGTCTTGATTTCCTTTCCATGTTATTACATTACTGCAGACGCTTATCAGGCTGTATAGTCAATCACAGGGGTGTATATTTAGATATTTATACAGAAATTTAAGATTTTTCTATCTTCTGCCTCCCATTTTTGTTCCCATGAAATCATCCTCTGTCATTATAAAGATAAGCAATTAAATGTTATGATATTCTAGTGTAATATTAAATGTACTGAAACCTTCATTTTATATACTGTGAAGTAGAGACTATTTCAATGAGATACCAAATGTACAGTCAAACCGGTACCAAGTTTTTTTGCCAGGTCCTCTGCTGATGTGAGCAACAGCAGAATTGGAGAGCAGGGGATTAACTGAAGCCAAGAGTGACGTAGGTACACATTTCAGTGTCTGGACGGGTGCTTGGAGTGAACCGGTTCGGCTTTTGTTGTTTGCAGGACTGTAAAGTGCAAAGCTGCCTTTGTGACTGGCCTATTCAAATGTAATAAAATCGGGACCTTTATTTTACTACACTTTTGAAAGATCTTCATGGGCAGCTTGTCTGCCTCGTCCCTTTGCGACCTCTGTGTTTCTCACAAAGAGAATGAATTGCATTTACATATTTTGTGCTGATACGGGCTGCTTCTCTGTCTTTTGGGTTGTGTCATTGTTGGCCTTTAAAATGCGTTGTGTGAGCTGGCCAGGCCAAGTTCTCATACATATTTGCAGTTCAAATATAGTTTGTGTATTACTTGTTAACAACAGAACAGTGTTAAGCAGACCAGTGGACTGGCTGGTCCAACTAAAGGGGAGTTTTTGAAACAAATGTTTCAAAATTTCTGCACATTCAATGGCTAAGATGTGAACAAAGTCATTCAGAGTGATTAGAGAAACTTAAATGAACTTAAGTAACTGGATGTGTTAAGAGTTGAATCTCTCAAAAACTTCCTCACAGAAAGTTGTTATACAAAATTGATTACAAGTAGGATACTTGCATCCTGAGACATTTACAATAGTTTTATGATAAACTAGCCTAAACATATTTTGTTAAACTATTCCTGGCAGAGAGGGATGTGCAGGGCATTGTAGGACAAAGTGGTCCTCCCAAAAGCGTTTTTTTTTCTCAGATTTACCAGAGGCTGCTTGTTTTGTTTTGATTAGTAAATAAAATGTAAATGTAAAATGGCTGTTTGCGTCCTATGGCTTGTATCACCACCAAGAAAATAGCATTTTTTTTTTTTTTAAACAAGGAACCTTTTCACATCAAACCACTGTAAATTACTTTGTTTACATCACCATGATTGAATTAAGCAGACATTTTGAAAAATCAGTAGAAAAGATGTTCCTGAACATCCCCTCAGCATTTCTGCCCTGTCCAAACAAACCTTAAGTCTGCCGTATTGCATTCGTTATTATATTTTCCAAATCCCTAAGCCGTCACAGCTTTGTGTTTTGTGCCCTGGTTATATTTGGTGTTAAAGCTGTACATGTTCTGATACCCTACGCTGTCTTTCCCCATCTGACAGATTTTTTTTTAGATTTAATCTGTCAGTCTCCTAATCTGTCTGCCTTTAGCACAAAACTCTTCTTAATTGGCCTCATGCAAACATTGTTTAGAGCAGATGTAGTTGTCTATATGCGTGTTAAACCCACTGTCTTATTTTTTTATTTATTTTTTTTTTAAAAACTGTGTGCATGAGTATTTGAGGCGGGTGAGTGTGTGTGTGTGTGTGTGTGTGTGTGTGTGTGTGTGTGTGTGTGTGTGTGTGTGTGTGTGTGTGTGTGTGTGTGTACGGGTTTCCTGGAAGGCCAGAACTTTGTTGCTGTGTTGCAGTTGACTCAGGATCCGAGCCTGTGAGGCCAACACGATCAGTGGTCCCATAGCAACATGCACATCAGGTCGTCACCAGCATCTCGTAAGGAGAACGAGTTTAATAGAAACTAAATCAGATCCACTCTACTGTATTTATTGTATTCAGTACAAAAAAGAAAATCTTTAATGTTGTCAAAACAATGTTTAAATATTGCAAGTGATAATGGTAGATGAGCAATAATATGTAACCCTAAAGAATAAAAAGTGAAACTCAAATATGTATCAGAGGTAATTGTTTTAGGTAATTGCTGACTATGTTGCCTTTGCACTGAACTGTGCAACGTGTGCCCCCCCAGTGATCTGTGTGGGAGTTCTAGTTGTATATAAAGAGTTTGGCTTTGTGTAACTCCTGTTCTCACTAGTATTTGTAGACTCTGTTGCCTTGTCTGTTGACAGAGGGTGGTTTTTAAAATTTATTGTTATTTATTTATTTTTGCACTGGATGAAGGGCCTACTTGCTACTCACTATAGAAAGAGTCTAAAGTGGGGGATGTCAAATTTTTCTTGTCGGCAACTAAAGTGCAATGACCCCAAGCACAAACAAAAAAACAAGTGTTTTTCATCAATCAGTAAAAGTTGTGGGCCTATCAGGAATATACTGTGAAATATCTCTTATTAGAATGATATTGGGACATAGCATTAAAATCCCTATATTCTTTTTTCCCCTCAAAATGCACTTAAAACAGGTTTTATATGCCAAAATATTTTCGCCTATCAACAGTTGTTACTGTACCTTTTAAGATTTGTATATGCAAATACCCCTGTTATGATTAACTGACCTATGAGAGTAAAATGAGGCACATAACCTGGGCTGGCATCCAAATACAGAACAGACCATCAAGCTTGGACTGAAATCTCCAGGGATGTGGTGAGAAAAAAAATATTGGGGGCCGTCTAAAAGTAATTAGTGGGGAGTGAACTGTAACGCCCTCCCAGCAGCGAGCAAACAAGTTCAGTTCACTAATCCATTATAGCTTTAGTTTAAAATTAAAATGTTTTTTTTTTTTTTTATTGCATTTGCTAATTTTTTGTCTGAGTTTTAGATTTGTTCTGTAAGCGCTTAACATCTTGTAAATGGTGAAATGCACATGATGACAAAACAGCCAAATGTGTTTACCCATGTATTTATACCATCTTCATTCTCCCTGGGTTGGAAAAGGCCAACCATGTATAGACTGAGGCAGAATAGCAACTTTGACCTTAAAGTTCTTAAGCTTTCCATGATACAGGCCCATTAAAAGACATTTAAGACAGAATGTTGTAGACTGGAAGTTCAGCCACATGCCAAGCTCAGGTTAACCCTGACTGAGCCGTCTATTCTTAGCCACCTCCTAGCAAATTCCTGGCTGCAGATCCAACAGATAAGGGTTATAATTGGAGTATGTGCTAATAGCCCATTCTATGGCCACATGACTGTGCGAGTGTGGACAAGGGCAGCTGCTGTCGCCATTCACATACTGGCTTAATCTCTTCACTCTCTCTTGCTGTGTGTCAGTGTACAGCCTGAGGCTTTCAGCAAGTCAGCATTGAGTTGGGGTCGCTGTTTTTTGTGCCCACCCAAACACATCTGTCATCGAGTCACGGGTCAGCAACAGACTGAGCTTAAGGATGACGAGGCTTTGGCTGAGATGTGGGCTCTCCCCTTAAGGCCCCTTCAGTCTAGACCTGTGGTTAGGTCAAGTACACTCCTCTGTGCACTTAATCTGTGCTTTTAACCAAGCCGGGAGGGTAAAATCTAGCATATCCTTCAAGTCACATGAAGTGCCACTACATTTTTATGTACTTTTTGTTAATGCAGTGGTCTCCAACCCTGGTCCTGGGGAGCCGCCTTCCTGCAGAGCCTAGTGCCAACCACAATTTGCCACACTTACTCCGGCTGATAAACCTCTTCCCAAGTCCCTGATTGGCTGAATCACATGTATTAGAGTTAAGAAAGGGTTCAGTGCAGCTTATTGGATACAGGTTGGAACTCATGGGAGAATGGCAGAATGGGAGCTCTACAGGGCCAGGGTTGGAGGGCACTGTCTTAATGAAGTTGTCAGCTCAACATGCTTAGAGGAGAATATAATGGCCAATTCTGTTGCATTAACTAACAGACACCCATGTTACCTAGTTACCAAGTCATGTAACTCCCAGTTACAGTTGGCAGTTTTATAGAAGTTTGGTCATTGTAATGAATTCAGGCTGGAGTTTAGACTCACTACATAACATTGAAAATATTTATTTATTTATGTATTTATTTAAATGCAGCACTACCTAACTGGATTGTCATTATAACTATTTTAAACTAGGCAGGAAGGGCACAACTATGAATTTGCCACCATGCTAACATTAGCCCAATTACATGACAACAAAACTACAGATAATATATCTTAACTGTGATCTTTTACACCCTTACAAAATAATTATCATTTGAAATGATTAACCTGCTCTAAATGTTCGTAAGCTGTTTTGGCAAAAGCTGGAATGCGATACAGTTTCTCAGTAGGTTGAACTGGATTTTTTTTTTATATTCTGTAAAGATAGGATTTTACAAAATTTACAAGGTTTACAAAAAAAGATGATACCCGGGGCTGAAGAGCAGTACAAGGCAGACTGTAGGAAGCAAATGTCAACATTAAAGCCAAGGCAAATCTCAAACATTGTGGGCAATCTTTTAGGTTCCAAAATGTGGACATATGGTCACTCTAGTAAAACTTGTCCAGCCTTGAAACAGTAGCTACAATAGAGCATAGCCTGTTTGTGGCCCTTATCATTGGGAGAGAACAAATGCTGGTGAATATGGAATGTTCAAGTGTAAACTAAAGAGCAGATTTGCCTTTTTGAGTGGTTGAATATGAAGCTGATTTCAGATCATCTTAAAAGCTCAAATTCCCCAGAAGTAAGGAAAGGGCATTTAGGCCCCTTGGCTTCCTCCTCTGTACAGGAACTGATAAATCCACATGGGAAAATAGGAACCTGTATCAGGTTTCTGTTGTTTCAGATTGTGTATATAAACACAGTTCCATACATTCATATGGTCAAAGTGCTTCAAGTGTTTTCAAGCACACAGAACAAGGCCAAAGTTGGTCACCTCAGATGATCCTGTAGCTTCTCCTTTCTTGTTTTTATTCCATAATTAATTATTGTACAGGGATAACATATTGAATACTGACCTTCCCTTAGAATTGACACAACCACAGGACAAGGTGTCAGTGGGCTCTGACCTTTTCAAGACTCATTCAACTGTTCACTCCGACCTGATCAAGTGTGCTGTAGTGCTCCATGAGTGTGGGCCTAACTGTATATGGCCTAACAACACAACCCCACAAACTCACACAAATGTATAATTTGCTTAGCTTTAAGGTAGTTTGAGGTGTCTGTATCCCATCACACCCACATGGTGTAACACAGCATTCTCTCAGTTCCCATCAAAGGTAACAAGCTTTGCTTATTCATTTCTGAGACAGTACAACCAGTACATCTTTGACTTTTTAACCCCCTTTTTCACAGTAGCCAATTTCCACCTTTGGAGATCCCTCAGTTAACTATGCGTTTTTTCATCAATAACATTGATGAAACATATTTTGATGGCTATGATTTACAGTACTAAATGTGAGCAAGCAAATCAACATTTATAAAACTGAAAAAAAAAATCAGATCTGGGAAAAAAGTGTTTTCAATTATATTTTGTATTATGTTAGTTGTACAGGATTGTTTACTATGCAGAAAGTTGTGTTGTCTTTTCACTTCAGGACATTCTCACCTCCTCTTTCAAACTCCTTGCTCACTAGCAGCTCAATACAGATTCTTCACATTTAACCCACAAAGACAAAGCCAACAGTGTCCTAGTTAATATGATAAGAATTACAGGGTAAAGTACTGTATTTGATCATTTTCACTGAAAATATCACATTTGATTCCCATTCTGGAAGTGGACTCGCCATTAGGGGGTCTGCAGAAAGAGGCAAAGACCAATGTCTCTCCTGGCTCCATTCCTATAGTCTACCTGCTGTGGAGTCACATTGGTTTAGGGATGGGTATCGTTAGGATTTTATCAATACTGATACTTTTCGATACTCTTATTGATACAACTCTTCATAATTTGGTGCAAAAAAAAAGTTTGCCAGCTTCTTGCTCAAATGTTCCTGTTCCACCTTAAATGTTGTAGCAGTTATTATAATGGCAGAAGTGCTAGTGTGTAACTGCCTCAACATTTAAGGTGGAATTGGAAAATTCTAACAAGTATTTTTTATAGATAGATAGATAGATAGATAGATAGATATAGAATGAATGTTGCAGAAGTATTTTTATATAAATATTTTGTTACTGACCAGTCAGAAACCAGATCCAACTTGGTACCGATACTCATCCCTACATTGGTTGTGGTCAACTTAAAGCAGTGACTTTACACAATTCATGTTAGACTCAAAGCATGCTGGTTAGAAATGTTGTCCAACTTTCGCTGGTGATGCAGAACATCACCATGTCAATTGGCATGAAAATCTTGCAGGAGCATGGTGGTGGCAGTTTCTGAGGTGAGGCACGGTGGTTGCACTCCATCCACTGCATGAGATACAGCACGCCTTTGTGACTTCAAAATATCAGCCTCAAAACATCAGCCTCATAATGCAAACAGGATGTGTGTGTCACGCATGTTACTTTTTATTCTAAAAACCTCAGAATGGTATCTGCTATGGTCGTCTCTCTCAAAGGCGATTACCTCCTTCTGGCAGTTCATTTTACAAATGCTCACTACACCGTGGTTTACACTATCGTTTTATTTCTGGTTGTGTAATATTTATGGAATATGTATCGAGTTGGTGGGTAGGATCTGTTAAAAGTAGATATAGCAAAAAAGCTGTAAAACAGTGGAAGTCAGGATTTTGATGTTTTAAATGAAATAATGAAAAAAAAACTGCATTTTTGAATATCACCACTATTACACCCAGTATTCTCATACTTCAGAGGGTCTAATGACTTTCAGAGGAAAGATGTACATATGGCAAAATGAATAAGCTTTGGAACATTGTTGTTTACCACAGGACATGATAAGGGAGATTTTTGGAAAACAGCATTTATTTTTCCTATAGCAAAAAAAAAACTGCTTAGGCCCAGCAGAATGACAGACATCTTCAGAAGTCTGCTCTGCTTTGATCTGATATTCAGGAAAGGGTTCCTTTATTGTGGTCTAGGAGAAAGAGAAAAATGCCTAATATTAAACCCTGCCCGATGTCCATCTAAGAACTGGCTTACATTAAAGAGGAATTCCACCAATGTTTCTAAATTTCTGCATAATTCAATAGCTGAGAAGTAAGCAAAGTCAGCCTGACATGGTTAATTGTAGAGAAACTTACCCACTCATGGCAGCAGTGCAAATATAGTTGTTTTATTTATTATCCAGTGAGCCTTAACCTTTTCAGCTACTTCAGACCACTGGTGGTTCCAAAACACACTTTGTAATATTCTTCATAACTTTCATATTTCATAAGCTACATTTAAAAGGTGGGTGTCGTATGAGGCTGTAACTGGCCTCTTTCCAATCAAACAGATGGGAAATGTAATTTTACAACTTTATAATAGAAATATAATATATAATAGAACTCACTATCTTTTTTCTCTACTGAAAGTCGACCCATTTTTCCACAAATCTGAACTATAAACTGGATCCCAAATGATGTCTCATTAGTGATCTGCTCTGTATAAAATTATTGTTTTATATTGGCTTTCAGCAAAATAAATGAAAACTAAAATTTACATTTGTTTCATGGAGTTACTGAACAATTTGTCTTACGATTTGGGCATGTAAATTCATATGGAAAAAGCTAAATATACCCTGGGGATTAAGAAGTGTCTTCTGAATTGTATGTGTGACGTTGATAATGGTCAGTTTTTTTTGCTCTATTTTACTTTAAAAATGCTGTGCATTATAAACGAATTAGGGAAAGAAATAGGCCAAAAATCAGTCTCAGAACTTTTGCAAAACATTGTCTCAGACAGCGTCTTAGTAATCATTTCATGTAAGAACCTTCTGTGAAGCAGCTTTTAAAGGCGTTAACCACTTCAGACGTCTGGTTCCTATCACCACCACTGTTAACAACTCCGACTCGGTAAGTTTCACTAGTGCGCAGCGCTTAATATCAGTCCGCTCTTTGTGACTTGTTTACGTATTCACGATGTAATTATGCGAAAGTTAAAAAAAAATGATGGAAGTCCACCTAAAGTCCGTCTTAGGAGGAGGAGGGGCGTGGCTACACCTTCAGCCCGGCCTAATCGTAGCCCGCCTCAAGCCTTGCCTTAGGAGAAGGGGCGGGGCTAACAGCTCATTCCGCCAACCACTCTGTACATCAGGCCACGCCCCTCTTCGCAGAACTGTGCAGCCAATCAGAGCGGCGGTCCGGCGCCGCGCTCCGCTCTCCGTGTGGCAGCGGACGAGCCGTCAGCGGAGCGGCGCTCACATTCACGCGTCTCCAGCCATGCAGCAGAGCGACGACGCGGAGGTTCCCGCTCTGAACGACCTGAACAACAACAGCAGCAAACACAGGAGCGGAGCGCAGGGCAGAGATGGATTCAGAAACCAGCAGAAAGACTCGGAGGTAAATCCCAGTCCGGACAGGGGGTTCTTGGGCGTGTGTGTGTGTGTGTGTGTGTGTGTGTGTGTGTGTTGTTGCTGGGTTGCTGTAAATACCCGCTTGCTCCTCAGCTTGTGCCCTCCGAGTGCTTATTCTGGCGACAGGGCAAGTCCTCGCTAAAAATACCCCACAAAGATCGTTTGAATGTTGCAAAGGCAGCTGATATGACTGATCGAGACTCAACCATGCATTACAAATTCCTGTGCATCCAACCATGATCTAATCATCCATATGGATTACTGTATTGGCTTGGCTTTATAAGTAGGCATACATGGGATGGCCGGTGTATGTATGTGTGTGTACACAGGCTCACATGGATAGGTAGAGAAGGAAAGAGAAATTGCTGTGAGGAGCTGATTTGGGTGGGTTATTTTTTTTCTCAATTGAACTGAACTGAATTTTCAATGAAGTCTTGTTTTCTTCATCGAGAAGCATGTTAGAAATCACTGGTCAGCTGTGTTG
The DNA here is from genome assembly GCF_015220715.1 of Pygocentrus nattereri. Lineage (NCBI taxonomy): Eukaryota > Metazoa > Chordata > Actinopteri > Characiformes > Serrasalmidae > Pygocentrus > Pygocentrus nattereri. The sequence continues at coordinate 40,308,715 of NC_051211.1, read as the reverse complement.
TGCCAGTGCAGCCGCCTGGAATCATTTGCTTCAGGGCAGACCGGAGTGCAGCAGACAGTGCCGGGATGTCCCTGCTGCCCCAGTGCTGCCATATAAGCCAGTGCCATTAAAAATGAAAGCTGGCAAATGCATTTTTACTCACTTCTTTGCAGGTCTGATCTTTTTTTTACAGAAGGAAAGCGGCCCCTCATTATGCTGTGGCTGGGTACAGCATACCCCCCCCCCCCCCCCCCCCATGCCCCCAAGTTATCCTAGTGAATTCCTCGGCTGTGTCAGTTGAGGCATATTGGATGATGTGTGTGAAGGAATTGGAGCGTGTTTTTGCCCCCGCAGCCCTGGTTTTCTAGGACAGTGGGGAGAGAGGTTTTGGATGTAAATGCATAAAAACACACCCATGTCTGTCTTCCTGGAGCAAAATGACTACAACCAATATGATGCTTGTGCACCACTGGTCCCTGGGCTCACATGAATAAAGCTGTCTGAGTCTCATTCAGAGGTCAAATAAGGTATCTGTCAGATGGAATATGATCATAGTGACCCGTTCGCTTCAGGCCACGACTCTTGTGATGTGTGTATTCTGTGCTGCACTGTCTGGTTGTGTGGTATTTATGGAATATGCATCAAGGAGTGGTTGGGTAGGGCCCCTTTGATGTAGAGCCCAGCGAATGTGTCCTGGCGTTGCTCACGGCTCTGTTTGTGCCAGTGCCGAGGCGGGTATTATAGACTCTGGTGTTTATGTGCTGTGAGGGTTGATTTGGGAACAGACTGCTTCACCAGGCTGCGGGAGATGAGTTCAGTTATAGATCCAAATACCCCTACAACATAAACAGAACCTGAATTAGGCCTTTTTCCTTATGGGAAGTATGTTTGCACTTAAGCCTGACCGATATGTTGTTTGGTTGATATTAATGTCTACAGATTTAGCGGCATCTGCAACAATACTGCCGATAAAGCTCCAATAATCTTGTTTTAAATGTTGTGGGAAAAAAAAACAAATTTTATATGATGCTATTTTGAGTAACAACCGAACATACCGAGAATGAGAATCACATGAAGATACGGAAGCTATGGATGCCATCGAAAGCAGTGTTCTAGCACTGATATGGGATTTGTGTGCCAAAGCTGATATCCAGTAGTCTTCATGTACATATTTGCTGACGCTGATACATAATCATTTATAAATGAACTTGGGACTACATCTACCCTGATTAGCATTATAGACAAAAACAGCATTTGTTTCTTACAAATACTGTAAAATTAATAAAAATGCAGTTATGTAAGTGCAGTAGCCCAATGTTGCCTGAAGACTTTATTCTTACAGAGTACCTTAAATACATCATCAAATATCATTTTGGATTTTGGTCAAATCTAAGCAGCTCTAGGATGCTGGCCAGTTTTTTGAAAGCAATGATGATACGATACGATTATATGATGATACGATTCTGATTCAAATGAACAGTTATAAAAGTGTATGAGGGTAACAAATTTGACAATTGGGATATATATATATATATATATATATATATATATATATATATATATATATATATAAAATGTGATATGTAAAGGTCCGATGTCAATGTTGTTTACAAACAAACAAACAAAAATTTAGCAAAATAAAGAATTAAGTAAAGCAAAGAAGCCCTGAACATTGTATCAAATATGCTTCGATGTTGGTAATCCCTCCTGTGAAGAAAGATGTGACCTTTTGCTGTATGGAACTAGCCATAAAACTGTTGCAATATCAAGTTCAGCTCAGCTTTTTCAGTATTTTCGAGATTAACCTGAATGTTGTTTTGTTCCAGCCAATCTGTAAAGAATTTCAGAGACCACCTTGTTTGCTGACTTGTACTCTGTTCGTTTAATGTAGTCCTGCTGTCACTCTTATTCTGAATCTGACCAAACAGGCTGCAGGTCAAATATTAGCTTGTAGAAGTTGTGTAACATCTGCATTTTTTGTTTTTTGTATGTGCTAAAGTAGAAACTTTGGCTGAATCTCACATGGCTTGGCACTCCCTTTGTAGTGCCCATGCCACATAGGTCACCACGCGTTGGCATCTAAATAGTTCATTATTGGTGCATTGATACTGCATTACACTGTATTTTAAATATGTAAATAAATAGATAAATTCCCATATCTGTGATTTGTAATGTTTTTTAAAGAAAGCCCCTCATTTTGCTACAAGTGATTTGATATGATTTTACCTTATTTTAGCTAAATGAATGGGAATTATGTGGGAATCCCTTAATGACCAAAGCATCAGTGATCTGCATTTCCAAAACATTATGTTGATTAAAATTCAAAAACAGTCATTTTTTGTATAATTGGTTGTAGCTCGTTCTCGGTCTTTCAGGAGTTAGAAAATGTAGTTTTGATCACTTTTGGATGTTTAATTAATGAAAAATCATGAATATCCACGGAATGTCCTGCATAAAACCAACTCTGCTACTATTTTGGTGGAAGGAGTTGCCAATATTAAAGCACACTTGATCCAATGATTAGGACTTCTTTTCTTTTCTTTGCTTTGTTGCTTCATTTTGCTGAACTGTTGTATTAAAGCAATAGAACACTCAAGCTAGTGTGCATGAGGTATTTACGAATAACATCACAGCTTTAAACTGTGATTAGGCCCATCATGATCATGACATTTTGGCAGACCATTTATTGTCTTATAAATGACTGCGATTAATGATTTAATTGTCTTCTTTTGCTCATTGTTTGCAACTATTGATTCTCATATCATGTTCTGAGTCAAAATTGACCCTTTTCAGGTTTTCATGCCTCTAAAATACCATTACACTTTATAGTTTTTCATGAAACTCGATGACTTCGCCAACAGTGATGATAAGGATGTGTGAAAATGAAGATGACCAATTTTTTATAAAGTCTCTACAACATTTGGATACAAAGATACTGTTTAGGGTCAAACTTGACCTTGTAGTTCAGAATAGCAACCAAGAATGGAGCAGATTTTGGAAACGCAGTGCAGAGATAAAGTTCTTTACAGTTTGTAAGGTTTTACACACATAGTTTATGTCTCTTCCTTGTATGTGTGTGCAGTGTTTGTCTCACACACAGACACACTATCCACAAAAGCTAAATATTTCTTGCAGGAAAGCATAATCCAGACCTTTCTGGGGCCAATATAGAGTGTAGATTTATGTTTATAACAGTAACCTATAAGGTTACCTGTAACCTGTGCCAGGCAGAGCCCACATTTCTCAAATAATTGCAAATTAGGTGATTATGTAATAATCAATGTGATGGGCCCAGTTGTGATTAAATAAAATCATAATGGCTGATATGAACAGTTATCAGAACCTTTAGTTCCTTAAAATCATTGCCAAACTGATCATGTCAGCCGGGCCCAAGTTTACACATATACATACTTCACACAGCCACACGGTACCTTACAGTTCACTGTGTGCAGTGCATTTGTAACGATGCGTTTGTTTTCACCTTGATTGCTGTTGATTTACGTGTTGGAACACCCTGACCCGTGTGCCGTGAATAAATTGATAGTGGCTTCAGAAAATGGCATTGTGTGTCATTGATCTGGCTT